>NW_003852514.1:3451083-3483424 GCF_000181295.1 Otolemur garnettii | reverse complement strand
CACAACGACCAGCTAGTTTTTTCTATTTTTAGTAGAGATGTGGTATCACTCTTGCTCAGGCTGGTCTTGAACTCCTGAGCTCAAGCAATCTATCTGCCCTCCCAGAGTGCCAGGATTACAGGTGTAAGCCACTGAATCCATCCTCTATTTGAAAGATCTCAGTTTTGACCACATGTCTTTGCTGTAGACTAAAAGCATTTTGACCTTTCTTATACAAAGTACATCACATCTGCACTGTCACATGTAGGTACAAGCACAGACTTTGGTAAACGTGATTAATTTGGAATGTTTCTCACTGCTAATGATCAAACTTGGTCTGATGTCAGTAAGCAGGGAATAAAAGTAAGCTAACTCAGGAGTTTTAAGTATGTTAACACTGCTGTTGTCAACTGATCATTTACTATTTGAACTAAGCTAGCTCACAAATGGTTATTTGAGACTTAGAATCAGATAATCTAACTGATTAAACAATCCTGCTTACAAACTTTAGGTTCTCATTTCCCCTAAAATTTTTGCCAGGTAATTTAAGAATTCCATTACTGATACTATTTTTTAATTTATAGTTTTATGAGCCACAAATAATTCCTTGCTTTAAAGGCTATTTTCATTAGCCTTGTTTTTGATAAGTGAGGTTTTACTTTTTCACTTGTTTCTATGAGTGGGCAGTAACTTGAGTGGTTAATTGATGGTCCTTCATGATAGCAGTCAGTACCCAGATATGGGTTTGGAGGTTTTCCAGATTAGCCACTGTAGTCACAAAGGTCAGTTTTGGAGCTGAACATGTTTATAGTCAGAGCCCAGCTTTGCCACCAGCCAACTGGACAAACCACACTTACCCTTCTCTGACCCTACTTCTCTTAAGTATAGTCTTCACATTTGTAAACTACAGATAAAACCCTCCGTGGAGGAAAAAAGCATTTTTATTAAAGCACTGGGCTGGGCACAGTGGCTCATGCCTGTAACCTGAGCACTCTGGGAGGCCCAGGCAGATGGATTGCTTGAGCTCAAGAGTTCAAGACCAACCTGAGCAAGAGCGAGATCCCATCTCTACTAAAAGGAGAAAAAACTAGCTGGGTATTATGACGGGTGCCTATAGTCCCAGCTACTTGGAAGGCTGAGGCAGGAGAATCACTTGAGCCCAAGAGTTTGAGGTTGCTGTGAGCTATGATGATAACACAGCACTCTACCCAGTGTGACAGAGCGAGACCCTGTCTTAATTGATTAATTAATTAATTAATTAAAGCCAGCATGGATCTACCATTGGTGAAGTCTCAGGAGAATGGACCTGGGATAATCGGCTCAGGAGAGGATGTGCTACACCAGTCCTGTCTGATCCTAAGGCAGTGTGCCAGTCTCAGAACCCCTGCCTGGATGTCCCTGTGCTCCTGGAAATATTCCTGGGTCCTTGTGCAGTTGTTATGTGGCTTGACTAGAAGTCATCCCATCCATGTATCATGGCAAATATTCATGCAGATGATATTCACACAGAATCACTTTGTGAACGCTCATTTCTCTTGCTTCTCTTTAATTTTTCTTCCCTCTTGCTCTCTGCCCAGCTTTGTTGACTTTTTACAGCGTCTAAATGACATTGGTTAGCACATGGTACTCAGAGGTCATGGCACTGTCTTTATTCTTACCCCAGCATCTTTATTGGCTTCTTGGTCTTCTCACCTTTACCCAGGGAAGCTAGTACCTCAGAGCTGTCAGTACCCTGACTTGACGGAATTGTTGTCCCCCCTTCCCTCCCAGGAGCTACGTACCAACCCCTTTATTCTCATTAAAGGTGGAAGAAAGGATTCACTTTAAAGACCAGTCAGGTCTGAGGACACCCTGTGGGGCGACCTGGCCCATCACACTGTCTTTTTCTTTCCTGCCTCTGAGCCATTCCATTGTGTGTTTCCTCGAGTTTCCTCTCTCAGCATGATCCTGTGCTCTTTAACACACAGCTGCTGGGTGTTAGGCTAACGTGTCGTGGCTCACGCATAAAAGGTGACATAGGTAACCCAAGATGAGATCAGCTTGCCGTGTAATGTGATAATTATGGCTGTTATCATTGGCAGCACTTGCCATTTCTATGGCTGGGAAATCATGGTGCTCTGTTTGCCCCCATTTGAAGTTTCATTTTGTGAGATCTAAAATCTGACTTTGGGAATAGTCAGTTGGTGGTAGGACCAGTGGATGCTGTGGAAAGGGAGGCAGCAAGGAGACCTCTGGAAATGGGTAGCAGCTTACTGAGGAGTGAAAGGTGAAGAGATAAGGTAGATTGGAGGTGAGTTTAATGGCTCTGGTGTAGCAGGGTAGGCACAAGGCCCACTGTCTGGTTTCATAGTATAGCAATTGGGGAAAGCAAATGGTGTTATTCTTATTTTAAGCCCACTAGGTCATTGCAAGATGAAGTTGACAAAGTCCTGTGCCCAGTGGACACCAGCTCCAGCACGCCAATGCCTGTTTATCAATTTGCCCAAAGACATTTGACTTTATTGTGTACATGATTTCTTACACCCCATTTACTGTTGGTATTTGCAGTGCATTGGGTAATAGTTTCGTTTAAGTTTCAAAAGATATTAAATGTTCAAAGGTACGCATCCAGTTTTCTAAGAAATGCCAAGGCTGTCTCCTCTACATTCATGCCCTAGTTCAAATGCTGTTCTGAGAGAGGCCTGTAATCGTGTGGGCCACTCTGTGCAGTTTCCCCATTCACTTGCTTATTGAGCAGTTGGGCGTTTCCCTCCGTACAACACAAGCAGCAAGAAGTTGAGGGCTGTGTACTTTACATCCTTTGGTGTCCTCTCCACTGACACCATCCAACAAAGAGGTCTTGACTGGAGAAGTTCAAGGGCTCTTGCACAAGTAATTAGAATACTAATTACCCCCTAAAGGAAGTTCCTACATGGTAGATGAATAATGCTGGTTTTCTGGCAGTTATAGTCTATATGAAGGTTATATTACATACCTATAGATTAATATATACAGGGTGGCCGTAAAGTTCATGTGCAATTTAAAATTTTACACAAACTATATGGCCACCCTGTATGATGGTAGAGACAGATGGACAGATTTAAAATAAAGGGTTAAAAAGGCCAATATCTATCTTAAATTTTGTGTGTGGTTCTTGTGCTTATGTATTTATTTAGTAATTCAGACTGCTATGAAAATAACACCTAAAGCAAAGATCGATTCACAAAAGCCCATTGGCATATTAAACACAGTACTTGATCATGTCAGGCTTTTCAATCACATTGTCTACATTATATGACAAGTCTTTTTTTAATCTTGTAACTAAAGTAATTCTTAAAAGCATTTATGCACATGGGAAAATATGTTATAAAATATTTCATGTCTCAAGAAGTTGCGACTTCTCATCATCCTGAAGACTTCCATCTGAGACAAGGTGATTCACAACCTGCAGCCCCCACCTTCTGTAGTTAAAAGTAATGTTATAAATAGCCATTAATCACAGTAGATTAAAAATAATTTACCTTTGCTGAAACCTTCTCCTTAGAAACTGGAAGAGAAGGGGTTAAAAATGACCCACATCTCCTGTGATCTTCTGGCAAAAGGAAATGGAATAAAGAATAACCCGCACATGTCTCACCTACCAGGTGTAAACTGTCTCCTTTTTAATTTCACGGCCAAAATGAAGATAGTTTTATATCCTTAGTTAGAATAGGTCAGACCTGGTCAGAAAAGACCTCTGTGAAAATGACATTTCCATGTTCTGTGTCAACCTCTGAATTGGGCGTCAAGATTTCCAGCCTCACGAATCAGCATAGTTTTCATGTTGCCAACACTGATGACCAGAGAGCAAGCTGTGTTTTCTGTTTCCTCATCATCGGCCCTCTTGGACAGCAGGATTCTAGTGGGGGCACGTGTATGCTCCAGCCAGGAGCCAGTGCGGCCTCTCCAGCACCTTGTCTCTGCGTTGAGTTATGTCACAGAAACAAGTGCAACTGAGCTGAGAAACATACTGAAGATTAGATACAGTGCAAAATTGCCAGAGTCTTTAAAATTCTCTGATTCCAGGCAGCACCTGTGGCTCAGTGAGTAGAGCACCGGCCCCATATACCGAGGGTGGTGGGTTCAAACCCACCCCGGCCAAACAGCAACAAAAAAAAATATAGCCGGGTTTTGTGGTGGGCACCTGTAGTCCCAGGTACTCGGGAGGCTGAGGCAAGAGAATAGCCTAAGCCCAGCAGTTGGAGGTCGCTGTGAGCTGTGTGATGCCACAGCACTCTACCAAGGGCGATTAAGTGAGACTCTGTCTTTACAAAAAAACTAAAAAAAATTCTCTGATTCCATCTTCTAAAAATTATGAGACAACCTTCTCTTCTCCCATTATTAGTGAAAGTATTTAATATACTACCTTAAAAAGAGACTCATTGACTTCCCGATGTGGTAATTAGTTTTATATAGTACTTCCTTTAATCAGTTATTCATTCCCAAATACAGTAGAACCTCTATAAGTTGACCCCCCAAAAGACTGTAACAAACTGGTCAACACAAGGTGGTCAACACAGAGGTGGTCAACACAAGGAACTAGGCCTGTTGTACTGATACGTATACACGGTGGATATCTGGTCTGTGAAGATTAGGTCAACTTGAGGCAGTGGTTAGGTAGGGTGGGAAGGGGTCAGCTATGGAGCTTCTGCTGTATTTAGCTGAGCTTAATTATGTGCTAGTTACTGTGGTACAAATGGGGGCTACAAAAATGACTCCCATCTTCAGATTTATGGAAGTGAAAAATCTCTAAGCAGGAATGAAGGAAGGAAGGAAGGAAGAAATGAACAAGTGAATGAATGGACAAAGGAGCGTGTAAGCATTCTGGTCGGTGCTGTAAAGAAAGTGACCCAAATATTAGGAAAGAATAGCAGGTGGACTGGCCTGAGACCTGCTGAGGTCTAGCAAAAGACTGGCAAAGGAGGATGACAAGCTACCGGGGGAGAGCTTTCTCGAGCTTCCTAGGAAGAGGGGTGAGCAGGTGAAGACCCTGAGATGGGAAGTGCACTGTCTGCAGACCAGGGACCAGATGGTGGTATACAAAGAGCAGGTCAGCCGAGGCACGGATGGTGACGCGGGCAGGGGCCAGATTACAGCACAGGGTCTTGGACCAGTGATCTAAGCCCTATAGGACACTTTTGAGGCTGCCAGTGGGGAAACTGATGCTCAGAGAGGTTAGTGGCTGAATCAAACTCTGTCCGCTACTTAGGGGACACACCATGTATTCAACTAGGTCGTATACTTCTTTCTTAGAAATCCTCAAGTGGGAGAGATGGCTAAAAGGATTGGTAGTTTACAATAGAGAAATAATATCTGATGATGTTCTGAAAAAATTGATTATGCTTATATTAACATATAATTTTACATGATTTGGGTCCTGACACGATTCTGATGCTGTGCACCCAGCCAAACATCACAGTATGTCGCTGCTATCGGTGTTCATAGAGATTTTATCAGTTCGGCTATATAATGGCAAGTAACTTCTTAGCTTTTGTGATCACTCATAAATCCTAATATATTTTTCTCCAAAACATTATTCAGAGTGCATGTGCCTGGATGTAAATGTTGGGAAGCATGTAGGCCTAGATTTTTGTGCTCATTCTGAGGCTGGGCTGCATTTTCCCATAAACTTGCCCTAGGAACTTTTATAGATGGAAGTGGAAGCTTTATTTTATTTTCTTCCCTCTCAAATAGAAGCACATGCATGCATGCATGTCTCTACACCTACACAGACAGAAATAATGATAGTGTTTTGCATGTTTTCTGCAAAACTAGAAAAAAAATTTTTTGAATGGTCCCCGTTGTGCAGTAAATTCCACAGCTCTAACGAGAAAATGGATGAGCTCACTGATACTCATTGATTCTAGTGCCTCTCTCTTCCCATTCCTCTCTCTCTTTTGAAAGTCAGTTTCTCACATTGTGAGGCCTTCTTGCTCCCAGGGGTGCCAGTTGCCTGAGGGACCCTTCAGCACTGGTTTCATGAAAGGGTTAAGAGAGATGGGGTACTGGAAAGTAAATGCCTTCATTACATTCTTCAGTTTGTAGAATTCTTTTTTTTTTTTTTTTGAGACAGAGCCTCAAGCTATCCCCCTGGGTAGAGTGCCGTGGCATTACAGCTCACAGCAACCTCCAACTCCTGGGCTCAAGCGAGTCTCCTGCCTCCGCCCCCCAAGTAGCTGGGATCACAGGCGCCCGCCACAACGCCCGGCTATTTTTTGGTTGCAGCCATCATTGTTGTTTGGCGGGTCCGGGCTGGGGATTTGAACCCGCCACCTTAGGTGTACGTGGCTGGCGCCTTAGCCGGTTGAGCTATAGGTGCCGAGCCAGTTTGTAGAATTCTTCAGGTTGACTGTAGCATGAAGTATCTTAATCCCAGTGCCCTGGCCTAAAGTAATACATCCTAATAGAATCACATGAGTTTCTTTTAAGAAGATTTTTGAAACTCAAACCTGAATGAGATTTAGCAATCAGGCAATTGAAAAAAAGTGTTTATAGGTAGCCAGTAGACAGAGTTGTTGTATTTTAAAACAAGAAACTTCCCCCAAATTCAAAGGTGCTGCATACACTTTGTTCTTTACATTAGGCGAAGGGAGGGTGCCTTTGTGATTCCATTGTGCTTAACCCCCATGCCCAGTTCAGTTCTCTAGTCAGTCACCTGCCTGTCCAGCTCTCTGCAGGCCATTTAAGATCGCTGAGAGGGTCCAGAGATGCACCTGGGGACCAGTGAGCCTTTCTGCTGAAGCCAGTGTAGATAAGTGTAGATACAACGTACCGAGTTCTTGCTGCTTCATTCCCCACACCCACCCTTGCCCTTTTGCTACATATACTGTGCACTAGGACAAGACCCCTAGCCCAGCGATTATGTAGAAGTCAGATATTCCATGGCGGCTTTACGGAAAAACTGTTATTTTAGGGAAGGGTTAAAAAGCTCTGTGGATCGAAATCATTAAATAAAAATAGTGGCTTTTATTGTTTAATGTGTAGTAACTGGTTAAAACAGCCTCTTGACATCTTATTTCTCTTCAACTTTTTTCTTCATTTTCTTTATGTACAAACAAATCTCTTAAATATTGTAATCAGTTCTTATTTACCTTTCTGATACAAAAGGCTGCAGCAAGCCAAATTATACTCCTTTATTTATTCTCCTCTTATTAAGGAATCCAGCCTGTCACCCACTTTTTTATGCTCCACCATATGTGGAATTTCTGAAACATTTTCATTTTTATTTTTTTGAGACAGTGTCTCACTCTGGGGACAGTGCCATGGAGTCATAGCTCCTATCACCCTCAACTTCTTGGGCTCAAGTGACTCTCACCTCAGCCACCTCAGTAGATGGACCATAGAGGCACCTCCCACAATGCCCTGATAATTTCTTTATTTTTTTTTAGTAGAGGTGGCTTCTTGCTCTGGCTCAGGCTGGTCTCCAACTCCTGTGCTCAGGTAATCTACCCACCTGAGCCACCACGCCTTGCCTCCTGGAATGTTTATAAAACACATTGTGGATTTCTCTCATATGCTACTTTAATTGCGTTCTATCAATTTCATTTTGATATCAGTGACTTTGAAAGTGCATATGTATGAAGGCTGTCTAAAAAGTATCTGGCTATGTGTGTCTTTATTTTTCATATTTTATGGGTAGATACTTTAAGGACAGCCCTGGCATAGGAGGGGTTGAATAAATGTTTAATGATTGATTTCCTATAATATGAACTTGAAGTATGCCCACTTAAAGATCTTTCCAGGAAATAATATGAATTTGATTTACAGACGGATCCTCAAGTGTTTTTGTACAAATGTTGACCTACATCATTCTCTTGGTGTGAAAAAAAATGTTTAATATGAAAGTCAAATATGATGCATTTCAAAATTTTATGTTTCAATTATAATTAATATATAACTTTCTGGTTACAGATAACTGTTTTATTCTTGGGAAATATACATGGGATATGTAGAAAGAATTCAGTTAAAATTTGTGGAGTGAATAAACACAACAGGCTTTATGAACTTTTCTTTTAATTGCTTAACCCATTGCTGACCGGTCACGAGTTACCTGGTAACATGGATAGCTTCTGCGTAAAATTGCAGCCATCAACAACGTGTCAACATGGCAGCTGCTCCCTGATTCATTTCTCCCAGACCCAAATGCAGCCTATTTGATTCTTTTTCCCCTCCTCATCTCTCAGCTGCTTATGATATAGAATCACTTAGCGCCTCTAACAGTTTAACACATTGTTGATTGGCAGTTTTACGCAGAAACCATTCTTGTTACCGGGTAACCCGTGATCAGTCAGCAATGTGTTAACATTTTTCTTTCTGCCCACACCCCGAATTTATCCCAGTTGGGAATTGTTTTTGCAATTCCCAGACAGGAGACTTCAGAAGTGAGGCCTTACTGTGCTGTTCCCTGCAGTATTAAGAAACAGGTCCTAGTTTGCAAAAGTTGATAACTGTAAAAGACCACTGATAAAACTTTATGCCCCTGATCTTTGGTAGGGAATAAATACACATCAGAGCTTTGTTAAAGATTTTGACTTTCAGAATTTTATGTAAATTTTTCAAAAACAGAAGAACTATCTCCCAGTGAGCGGTTTATGACTTTTAACTTGGCTTCGAGCTGAACATGAAGGTAGACCTGCCAGGAAGCCGCTGTCTTATTTGCATAGGCCAGATTTCTGCGCTGACCCGCGGAGGGCACGTCCAGAAGGCCCCTGAAGTAAGCAGTGCCATCACTGTGAGTCTGCTCTGCGTGGTCAGCAGTCGAAGATCCATGTTTTCTCCTTTTCTGCTAGTTAGTAAAAAAAAGGGAAAATTAACATTTCAATTAATTTATTCTGGCTCTATAACTGGAAAAGTGTTTCTCACAGTGTGTATGAGGAACACTGGTCTCTAGAAACTCTCTGAGGGTTTCTGTGAATGGTGTCTGGGTGGGATATTTAGAATACATTTGAAGGATTATTCCTAAAGGGTTTTGTGACATTGGTACTTTTTTTTTTCCTTTATTATACTTACAGAGCGCCTATGACTCAGTTAGCACACTGCTTGGGAAGATCTGGGCCATCTGACTCTTTCTTTCTACTGATCTTATTGACTAAATGCAGATCAGCAGTACAAGTCACATTTCTATAAATATTTGTTGTTGTTCTAAATGACCCCATCTTTCATTTAGAAATGAAATAAAAGCTATAAAAATATCCTAAATAATACTTTATTAACTATTGAAAGAAGAGAATTCAGAATCAGAGTGTAAAATTGATCTTTTCAAGTGACTCAGAGGAAGGAAGACCCAGAAACATGGGGGCCTTGAGGTAGGAGAACTCAGCTTCCAAGCTTTCTACTTGGGACTATTGACAGTCCTTTAGAGAAGAAGTAACAGATTTTTTAAAACACTTTATATTTCTAGGAAATGGTGGATTAGATACATGAACTATTTAGGAAATTTTTCTTAGGCCTCTAAAGGTAGAATTTACCTTTCCTTTTTAATTCTGATCTCTTTAATTAGCAAGGTCTGTCCTGGATTGCTGAAGTGCTGTAAAAGGAAGGGAATCCAGACACTAGATTTATTCATACAATTCTGTTTTTATAGATATGGTGTCAAATTATATTTCAGAAGAAAAACATTTTTTCTTTGAGGTGACTGTTCTGAATGTGGCAGACAGAATAATGTCAAGTCCTGATCCGTAGAACCTGTGAATACTTTTCCTTCCATGCCAAAAGGGATTTTCCAGATTTGATTAAATGAAAGATCTTGAGATGAGGAGATTATCTAGGATTATCCGAGTGGTCCTAGAGTAATTGCAGGGCTCTTCGTAGGATGGAGGTAGCAGGTCAGAGTCAGAGAAGGCTGGAGTAAGGCAGAGCCCTGAGCCAAGGAATGCTGGCCGCGTCTAGGAGGTGGAGAAGGCAAGGAACCCAGAGCCTCCTGAAAATACAGCTCTGCTGGCCCCTTCTAGATCTTGCCTTTCAGAACTGTAATTGTGTGTTGTTTTCAGCCAGTAAGTTAGTGGTAATTTGTGGCAGGAAACTAATACACTGGGTAAGGGCTTCAGTCACTTAGTCAGTACCCAGCACTTACTGTGTGCCAGGCGCAGATACCCAGCTCACCTGGCCTAGAGCGAGACACAGAATATAATTTCAGAGGGTGCAGTGTGCTGCAGTGAGGATAGAATTGTTAACCAGTAGAGAATGACTGATCTTTTTCTGATGGGGGCATCGGTTTTAAGAAGCCCTCTTGGAGGAGGTGACATTCCAGCTGGAACCCAAATGACAGGGAGGAAGCAGCATGCTGAGCTCTGGAAACCAAGGGCCCCAAGCAGGGAAGGCAACAAGCAGCTTCTGCACTGATCTGCAGAGGGGCTCATGCTGTACAGTGAGGCAGAAGCCGCTTGGGAAGCTGGAGTCCCCTCCTGCCCGGCCTTCCCCACTTAGATTTAGAGACTGGGAGGTGGTGGTGGCTCGTGTTTCCTTAGTGCCCCAAGGGGAAGTCCTCAGGAGGTCCTTTTGATGCATTGGTCTTGCCCAAGGGGTTGAGGGTGCATGTGGGAGGCATCATTTTATCGGAAAGGGCATCCTGCCTGTCATCCTTGACATCCCATATGCGGTGGCCAGTCATCTCACAATCTTACTCTGAGAACTCTGTAGCCAGTGCTCTGAGAGCAGAGGGCCTGGACTCCCAAATTCGTTAACCAGTGCTGTGAAAAACCCAAGAGCTTTCCACTTCCATCATCGGACTCTAAACAGGCGTATAATCTGGAGCAGGGCAGGAGCCCTCCTACCTTGGGCACCTCATGGGAGCCGGCAACAGCAGGAGGGCCAGGGATCAGCTCTACTGGGTGCAGGGTAGGCCGCCAGTAACATGCCCTGGCCCAGGTCTTTGCAGGTGGAGGAGAAGGGAGTGTTGCAGTTGCCAGCTCCTTATGAATAAGCTAAGGAGGCCGAAGATCACGGGACGTTCTGTGTTTTCTCGTAGCCCTGGCAGTCTGGTAGTTGATGTGAATTTTAGAGAATGTTTGTTCCTGTCACCTGGTTTTACCAGCAAAACAGTGGCAGCCCCAAATGGGGGTGTGAACAAACTGTGTTGAAAGTCTTCACAACCTCTTACTCGTACACCCTGAACACAGGGAGGGCCCTGCACCTAAGAAATTGTGGTGGGAATGTGGAGTGTTTCTACTGTTTTCGTTGTCTCTACCTCTTTTTAAAAATGTACCTCCCCTGGGCTGGCGTGGTGGCTCATACCTGTAATCTAGCACTCTGGGAGGCTGAGGCGGGTGGTTTGCTTGAGCCTAGGAATTTGAGACCAATCTAAGCAAGAGTGAGACTCCATCTCTACTAAAAATAGAAAAACTAGCTGGGTGTTGTGGTGAGTGCCTATAGTCCCACCAGTTTCTCGGGAGGCTATAGGCAAGAAGATCGCTTGAGCCACGAGTTTTAAGGTTGCTGCAAGCTATGATGCCATGGCACTCTACCCAGTGCTACAGAGTGAGACTTTGTCTCCAAAAAAAAAAGTGTCCAGCTGTTAATGTTTGTGAATTGCCTATATATAAAACCAGGGCTCTTTTTTTGGCCTTACGAAATATTTTTTAATGGTCTTTATTTTTAATTAGGTACTGACTTTTTAAACTTCAAAATATCATGCCTCCCAGAATTAGCGGTATAAATGACCTCGGGGCATCCTTCCTGACCCTGTCAGAACTCTGGAAAGGTGCAGGGGTACATGCGAGGTCTGTGTGACGTTGTAATTACACGCGGAATGGGATTTTTGGGGTTTTGTTTATTTAATGAATAGAATGCGGTAGTTACACTTAGTAATACCCATTCACCCAAAGGAAGGGGGTTGTTAAATCATTGTGTTTTTTGATGAATGGCTTGTACACTGAAAAATAAATTGGACAAACTGGCATAGAGCTCAGTGAACATGAAATCAGCTATTAGAAGAAAGCTTGTGAACAAATTCCGAGGCAGATATGCATCTTTTGATTAACGCCCTATCAATCATCCACACCGCTACCTTAGCTGAGTCTTGCTGTAATCATTCATGGTTGCTTTCAGAAACACTGGCAGAAACAGTAGCACTGCGGAAACGGAATATTATTACTGATTTCTCCCTAACTTACGGTGAACAATGACTGTTTCACCATGTTTCTGCTTTCCTTTTATTAAAGAAATACAATATTGAATGAAAAGAGGGTTCCTTGAAGCCTGGTGAAATTCTCCTAGGGTATTCTTAATGATATTCAGTTTTAAATGGGCAAGCCATTGTAACGTGGAGTTCTCTGTAGGAATAATAGTAATGTAATCCCATTGAAGCCACCCGTGATGGATTGTAGTCAAATAGGCAAAATAGAGAGTCACGTTAATGAACAGAGTATATCTTTGGAATTATTACTTAAAGTTGTTGAAATGGTTTGAATTTTGGTATTGTAATTATTTCATTCTCCGTTAATGCGCTTAACAGCCATAGTAATTAACCCACCAGATTGGAAATTTGCATGAGTTCCAACTTTGACATTACAAGAAACCCTGATTCTTTCTGGGTATTACACAGCAGGATGGGGGGAAATATATACATATGAATTTTTTTTCACTGATTATTTTTTTAAGAAGAAATTTCCATGAATGCAATTATTAGTTTTTCATGCATTTTTAAGCCATTGGCAAATTCCTCAAGGGCACTTCATTCTTTCAAGAGGATTTGATTTGGGAACTATGCTGGCACAAAGAAAGAACGATTTGGCATTGTCTACCAGTCCAGAAATCTGTAGGTAATATCACGGCTTCCTCTGAACTTACTGTAGCCTGGGAAATCGCGTGGCGTAATAAAGCAGTGACAGGCATTAGCATGCGTAATGGGCTGTAATAGACACTTAGTGGTGTTTAGCGAGAAGACAGAGCTGTGCTTTCCCATTGGAATATTCCTCTATCGAAGCCCATTGATCACCGATTTCAGTGGGGAGAGGTTAATCCATCAGCTTCTGTAACCAGACGGCACTGATGGAAATTCTTTAGGTGGCATTGTGGATGAACTAAGCTTTCCATCTTTACAAACAAATGAGTGATATGACAAGCATGGTGTTCAAAACACATTTAACCAATTGATTTTCTTTCCTCTTGTAATAAGATCTGGAGACATATGAAAGCACGCGGTGTGAGCTAAGATTAAAGGAATTGCTCCATGCGCAGGAACATGTGGAACTGAGGGCCAGTAAAAGTACTATAAAGCATGTAGTCACCCATTCTCTTTTTTATATAAAGTTTGTTATTGCAATAAATAGTTATTATTGAGCTGATGCCTTTTATTTCCGTCTCGCAGAATCTCGTGTCAGGTCTGTGTGAATGTGCACACGTGTCGTCTTGTGCTTGTCTCGTCTTGTCTCTGCCGTCATTTTGCTCCTAGAAGTTTTTAGGATGTTTGGCAATAATCCTTCCTACCTTCTCAGTTAAACAGGCACCAAAGGAAGTGGGAGGCGGGGGGGGGGTGGAGGAGCGTTAAGTCACTGTGTTTTTTGATGAATGGTTTATATGCTAAAAAATAAATGGACAGACTGGCCAGTTTGTATGCTTTGGGATGGTAAAATTACAGCTAGAAAGCTGCAGCTCTTGTGTGACTGTCTCTGAGTTCAGCATAAGTGATGGCCTCTCTCTCTCTCTCTCTCTCTTCTCTCCCTGAACGCAGCCCTGCCTTGAGTTTCACCTACCCTTCGGCTCCCGTCTCTCTCCATATGCATCAGCAGATCCTGAGCCGACAGCAAAGCTTGGGCTCAGCCTTTGGACACAGCCCTCCACTCATCCATCCTGCCCCAACTTTTCCAACACAGAGGCCTATTCCAGGGATCCCCACAGTTCTGAACCCTGTCCAGGTCAGCTCCGGCCCTTCTGAGTCCTCACAGGTGAGAGGGACAGGTGGATGAGCCAGTCCGCACTGGTCAGCAGAGGAGGGCCGTGCTGCCATGCTGGTGCTATTATGGCTTCCATGCTGCCATCCTGTCTATTTGGGGGTCTGTCCTTCAGTTTGGCGAATGCGTTGTTTGTATCCTACTCCTTAAACAATAGCTCCTTCCACTGGAGTCGTTTTCTTATAAGAGCAGGCCTCTTGAGAAGGCATCACTCTGTCCTGGTGCCATCGGTAACCACAGGCCACATAAACACAGCCTGTGAGTGAATGTATTGTTCTCATTTGGACACTCTCCACTCCCTCTGCTGGAACCAGAGTTGCTCCTCAGCATCAGGTGATACTTTAAGAATAGAGTGTGCTCGCCCTCTGTTCTTGCGGCCACACTGATAACTACTGGGAGAAGAATCTGGATGCGCTAATTAAAGAAGTTCACAAATAGTTCGGCTGATTTCCTACCCAGCTCACACCTTTGTTCTTTTGAAATACACTGCTGGAGCTTGTTAATGCCTAGGGCCCTGGCTCTATTTAGCTTTTAAAAGCCATGGGAGCTTCTACTCAGGAGTTAAAAATGAAGCACTGTCTTGTGAATGTGTATTTCAGTGTTGAACACTTCACGTGAACTCTTCTACCATGGGAGGGGAACGTTGTCAGAGCCCTTGCTCTAGTGCCAGATATGCCTGCAGGTTTTAATTCTGATAACCACTCATTGACCAAAACCTGCTTTTCGTCTCTGGCCCCTCAAATGCAACCAACAGAGCAAGCCCACCAGTGAGTCTGCGGTGAGCAGCACCGGTGACCCAATGCACAACAAGCGGTCGAAGATCAAACCTGATGAAGACCTTCCCAGCCCAGGGGCTCGGGGACAGCAGGTAGGACCCCCAGACAGCCCCTCCTCCTTCTCCAAAACTGGCGTCTTGTCACGGAACTTCCTTGTTACCTGCATCAGTGGCCTTGATCACACTCCACACATTTGATGAAAGGCCAGCTATAGAATGACCGGATTTGTTTGTGTAGCTCAGAAGCAAATGCAGGCTGTGCAGGCAGCTGTGCGGAGCAGACCGTCTTAGTAGTTTGGGCAGCTTAGGAGTATAGGGAGCTGCTGTGTAGTTCACAGTAGAATTGTTGCTTGCCACAGGTATGCCCGGACTTTAGTCCTCATCCGTGATCTTGGACCTTAATTACTGAGCACCTGGCCCCAAGCCCGAGCTGGGCCAGAGCAAGTATTGTTCCTTGCACTGCGCATGGTCTTATTTTGCTCCTTCCCACTTGCCAGGAAAGCCTGGATGACCAGAAAGAATCAAAGCACAACTTATCTCTACCCTAAGGCTACTTAGATTCTGGTTGTCTACCCAGAATCTGGGCTCTTCTTCTAGCCACATAAATTCTCTGAGCCTCAGGTTGAGAACATGTGGGTTGGGCTCACAGTACCATCTCCTGGGGCTCTCGTGCCTGGCGGCAAGAAGTTCAGTGAATGTTAATTCCATTGCTGTCAGCAGGCTTCTTCAGCCCAAGCCTCAGACTGCCTTAGCCCAAACTTCCTTTTCAGCAAGAACTTGGAGGGTGCAATGAATTGGTGTTGTGGGTTCTGAAAATAGATCCTTCCTCTTGCACTTTGCTAGACAGCAACCTTGCTGATTACACATATACAGTGCCCATACACAGTTTTCATCATCTAGCTCTAGATAGGGACCTGAATTCGCACTGCAAATTAGCTCCCAGAATTCTGGAAGGTCTTTGTGTTTGCACTGCTGTGAGCTGCTATAGAAGACTAGAAAGGACTGTGCTCCTGGGATTTAGGTGCTGAGGGTGGTTTGGGGGTCTTGGGGCTGCAAGTGTATATATTCTTAGAGATCAGAGGTTGAATCCATAGGGCTTGTTTACAAAGACTAAAAAATGTGCCTCTCACAATCACCAACAGCAGGGAAAATAGAAGGCCCTGTGAGCTCTTTCCCTGTATTACAAATTATAAGAATAATCAGATGAATATGCTGAAAAGAATTAAAACAAAACGGAAGGACCAGACTCATAGGGAAAAACCTAATTTAATTGCTTCTCTTATGGATTTTGTCTCTTGTTTGTGTATTTTGGGGGTTTGTTTTGATTTTTAGATGACATTGGAGTTTATTTTCAGCTTTGTATTCAGGGCATTAAAGTTTGGCCCACACCTTTTCTCATCATTCTGACTTGGGCTGTTGTCTGGAATCACAAGCTAAATATCTCCAGAGGAGCTGGGTGATCCGAGCACTCTGAGAGACCAACACGGGTGAATCGCCCAAGCTCAGGAATTCAAGACCAGCCTGAGCAACGAGGAGACCCCCATCTCTAAAAGGAGCAGGGTGTTGTTGTGGGCGCCTGTAGTCCCAGCTCCTCAGGAGACTGAGACAAGAGGATCTCTTGAACCCAAGAATTTGAAGTTGCTGTGAGCTGTAGCAGCACAGCTCAGCTCACAGCAAGAAAGTGAGACTCTGTCTCAAAAAAATAAAAATCTCTCTCAGAAGATGTATTTGGGAAATCTGAGAAAATGCACAGAGATGATTTTCTGCGTTTTCCTCCTTCCATCCACAGAACCCTGCCAGTAGGCCTGGGCTCTGTTTTATTTTCATTGACACGTGGCATTAGAAGGACGACACATCTAAGTCAGGGTTTTACCTTGTCTCTTTGCATCTCTGATTCTTTCCCCAACTCTGCTGTCTTCCCCCCACTCCTTGCCTTTCAGGAACAGCCCGAAGGCACAACTCTAGTCAAGGAGGAAGGAGACAAAGATGAAAGCAAACAGGAGCCTGAAGTCATCTATGAGACCAACTGCCACTGGGAAGGCTGCACCCGGGAGTTCGACACCCAGGAGCAGCTCGTGCATGTGAGTGGGGGGTGCTCAGGGGCTCGGCTTTACAACCCCGCGGCCCCTTCCCCAGGGGTCGGCTTCCCTGACCCTGCGCTGAGTCAAGTTTCTTAGCTGGCAGCATTGCAGACCAGAGAGGGCTTTATGACTTTCTGAGAATAAAGAAAACCCTGAGCCACAGTGCTTGACCTGTTCAGTCAGCTAAAGCTTAGTGTAAAATTCAATAAAGTCTTCAATAGAGAGTGTAATGACTCTGATCCTGTAAGCCAGAAAACACTATTTTGAGTTAGCGACTTTGATGGTTATTGAGTAATAGTAAGCTGGACATGAATTATTATTAACCTTTATCCAAGTTTGGTTCCCCTTCCAAGACCCAGTAACAACAGGAAAAACGGTAGGGTAAGGCGGGTGGCGATTCCTTTTTTCCTCTCCCAAAGCCTGGAAGCCTGAGGAACTCCCGCTGTTTTATGCAGCCCTTACTACTCTAGATGAGGATAAGCGGCACACAGTCCCTTGACTTGAGGCCGGCCCTTCTGGGGTTAGTAGTTTCATGGAAAAAGTTATATGTGCTTTTCAATACATTTAATGATGTGTATTTTTGAAAACTCCAGTGTGGTCAGATTGAGAACCCATACGCTCTCTTCCCAGAGCAAGTTCAGAAGTCTTTCAGTGACTCTCCTGCGCATCATTTAAGTAACAGGGAGCACAGGCGACACTCCCGCCCCTAAACCTCCTGCACCCACTTGTCTCTGTACTGGGGGTTTCCTGTAGCACTTCCCTGGCAAGATCGAGAATAAAAAGATACTGGTCCTGCCGATTCTGTGCAGAGCACAGGGTCTTGGTTGCTAACTGGGGCAGTATCTTAAGCTTCTAACACAACAGCAATCTGAGAGCGCTGGCTGGGGCAGCCTTTCCTCCCGTTCTGCTCCTTCACCTCCCTTCCCCCTCTCTCCTTCTTTCTCTCTTTTATATCCATTTCTTCTTCTTTTACAGTAACTTTTTATTTTTGGATGACTCATACTTTTTGATAACCCTCTTCCCCTTAAATACTAAAATCATGAAGGCCCTCTCATATCCCACATGTTGTCATAGGCTGCATGAGCTTTTGAAGCATGTCTTCTGCTGTTCAGCCCATCCTGTGTGATGGATGCCACACGTTGCCATTACATTATAGTGTTAAATACGCAGTTTGCCAGGTTTTGAGATCCATTCTATACAGAATGTTTTAAGGATTTAACATGACATCAGCAGAGGTTCCCCCCTTAACCCCGTTTCTTTTTTAATCATGTCTCTTTGTAATTGTAGAGGAAGAATTATAGATTTCTGAGCACAGCAAACAACTGGAAAGTCAAATGTTTTTAATTAAGGTATATTTCCAGATTTTTCCATGAACTTAATTTGATTCTTTCTCTTTAATTTGTTGCAAGTGTTATTTTTAAGCCAAGGCTGACTTAATGGCTCTTTATTCTTGCTGACTATTTTAATGGAAACCACAAAGACACTGTAATACTCAGGAGGAAAAAAAAAAAGGTTGGAATTTCTTCTCTTCATATGGGGAAATATTCCCAGAGAGTAGCATGTGCAAGGGGAATGATCTTAGCGATATAATGAGTGGACAACACACCTGAAGAGAATGGTTTGTGTAGAAGCTGCTGTCAGACAAAGGATATTGGCAGCGCTGCTCACTTCTAAAATCCTCCTTCTGAGGGAAACTGAAGTCTCATCATGCCTTTTTGAAGGATAAGTATTTTTGTTTCCTAGGAATTCTGGTTAACCAGTTCAGGTATTACCCAGTGAGGAATGACATTGGAGCATATTCTAAATCTACATTTAAAATGAACTGTTTTCCTTGTAAGGGGCTAGGTTGGGGGCGACAGTTCCCGGATTGTGGTAGTAACTTACCCCCTTTACTGCCGAAATAATGTGAGCACTTGCAAAAGACATAGGTCTCAAACGATAATTTAGAAGAGAGACCTGACTAGTTTTAAGGGAGGCCCACTTACACTAACAACTAAATCACCATCATATTGCCTGTTCTCTGGAAGCTATCTTTAAAAAATATGAACACACACATATACGGTGGGATTGTTTTTTTATTCCAAACTAGCTAGAAGAAAGTCATGTCAAGATTAGGAGAAAATCCAATGTGTTACCCATGTGATATTAATTTTAGTCTCAAATTCTATGAGTAAGTAAACTTAATTAACTGAATTAAAAATTATAATTTACAACAATAGAAATAAGGACATTAATTTATATCACTTATTTTCCACCTTTTCCCTCATTGTCTGAAGTATGGAAATTCCAAATTTGCGTGTTCAGATTGATGTCACTTTGTGTGACATACACGTACCTTCCTAGTCATGAGTGTAACTGTTAGCATTTGTGGCAGCCTGGTACAGAATAGCTGCTTTATATTTTGTTGATTGAAGGAATATAACTACGTCCAGTCCACCTAATTACTTGGTGGCAGGTAGAATACATACCCATGGCAAAAAGCACATTTGGGGGGACACAGGAAAGCTTTCACGGTTTCCATTCCTGTGACTTTCCTTGGCGGGAGGACGTTTTGTGAATTAGTTGAATTTTCATGCCACATACAACCAAGAGGCAAGGTGTTAAACCATTCTGATGCTCGGCCTTATTTATAGCCGTGACCCATTCTTTTCCCCCTCTTACAGTTAATAGAAAGATTCATGATTCTTCACGGTTGTCTATCTAGTGTCTGACAGTCCCGACTGCCTGCTAAAGCAAGTCACTATCTATAATTGATATCCTTCCGGGGAATAGGGTGCTGGCTGCAATTGAAGGGCTTTGCTGAAAGCTCTTAAATCCTGACAAGTTCTCCCCTTGTTCTGGTTCAGTCGCTGAGCTGCACGGTTGGAATTCCGGAGTTATTTGAACTTGGTGCAGAAGGGAGACATGTGTTTCACATTAGCAAATCACAAAGTTGAAGAAGAGAATTAGGAACTCGGCTGACTTTGCCCGCCAGGTAGTCTCATTTCCAGTGTAATGCACTCCATGTACTCTTGAAAAGATTACCTCGTCCATTACTATCTGAACAGATGGGCTAAATAGTGCCTTTCCCTTCTCCTCTCCTTTCCTTCAAGCTCCTCTTCTTCTCCAGTTATGTGTTTATTCTAGGTTTGCTGCTGGGGTCTTTATCACAGCGATGTTTAATTAATTTATCTTCCCAGGAAGATAACTATAATTGGGCTTAGTGACTCTCGAGCGAGGGTGAACTTTGTCATATGTTTACTTCTATGACCAGAAGCTAAGGAGATAGATGCATATTTTTCTTAACTGAGTTCTTACTGTACTTTGTCCCTTTCTTGATGTTGGTTAAAATAGAAGGGGACAGGAAGACAAGCGGAGTATGTAGAATAACTAATTTCAAGTTCATTTGATCAAGACTGAGTTTATTGTTTTGTCAAAATGGAATTTTTTTCTTTTCTCTTGATATCTGAAAGGCTAACGTCTCAACATAAGTTGAAAGTACACATTTTTTCCTTTGGTTTTCAATTAACCAAAAGCTCTTTTTGTTGTTGTGACAAAAGACACGAATGTTACATTTAAACGTGTTTCTGAAAGTCATAGACTATCAGTTCTCCAAATGTGGTTTGGTTTTGCATTTGCCTGTGTTAACTGGTTTAGATTGTGGTATGAAGTAAAAAAAACTCAGCCTGGCTTCTCCAACGGCTGGCCGAGGGATGCTTCCCGTCCTCGCCGAGATCCATTTCCCCCTGGTGTTAATTTTGCCCTAGAAGTGAGGCTCTTTGATGATGGAGTGCTCTGAGGTACACACAGCATGGGGCTAAAGGTTGTCTCAGTTTCCCCGAAACCTCCTCTCTGGTTTTAAATGGCAATGTCCATGCCACCGATGTTTTGAGAAGCTTCTCGTAAAAAGGAAAAGGAATACATACAAAGAACTTGTCTCTCAGTGTGGAATCATTGCTGTTGAGGGGCTAGTGAGGCTTGCAGGCATCAATGCTGAGACTGAAAGAGTAGAAGTGATACAACCACCAACCTCACGTCCAGCTGTTTGCTGGGCCTCTGCAGCGCCCTACCCACAGATTTCAACAGTCCATCCCTCCAGTTCTAAGAAATACCACAAATAATATTCTTCCCAAAGGTCTTTACAAAGTCAAATTCTTTCTTAAGAGTCTGATTCTTCAGTTCATTCCCCCGCAGAATGGCTGTCCTGCAGAGTCCCTTGGCGATCACACCTGGGAGATATTGTCCTTTACCTGTGGGGCAGAACCACAGAGAACTTGGGATGTATTTACATGATCATCCGCCTTGACTGGGTGGCATTTAAGTCTCTGTAATCCTCCGTTTGTATCTTTTGAGCATTGTGTCAAAAATTCACCTTTTTGTAGAGTGATTAACCACCTACTTGGATTTTAAATACTTTCAGAGGCTTCAAATTTTGATCTCTAAGAGCAGGCTGAAGTTCCCTTTATCAGAAGAATACAGTTTAATCACCTTTGCTGCCATTTGGAAACAAATTCTATACTTCAGCAGCATGAAAGTGAAAGGCTTTCTTTTTAATATCACACAGATTTAGATATAAAGAAAGCACGTCTAATTCGTGAAGAATTGATGTATCCGTAGAAACACGAGGAGGAGTTAGGATGTGAAGACATTATTTTCATATTAATACCATGATTCTAAATTTGCATTTTAAATGTTTTCCATCTAATTTTTTGATCCCTTTGCTAAAGTTGCATTGTATATCCTTACCTAAGAGAAAATTGAGTCTAAGATGTGATAGGGGTCTCAGATAGGAGGCAGAAATTAGTTTTGTGTGCACATAAAACCTAAAACGAATGAGGGAGATTTTGATCTTATTTTCTCTACATGGAGTTGCTAGTTAATTTAGTTACTCTAATTATTTGGAAACACGGCATGTAAAATAGAGACTAAGAACTACCAACTTCAAAGCCATCCTTTGACAATTTTGCCTCCAGTGTCACATTCTCTTTAAAGTTGCTGACTAAATTGTACCTACAGAAATTGTTCCCATAAAGAGACATTTGGGAGATCAGACCAAGTGCAAAGGGGATGTAAGGGGTGTGTGGCCCACCCGCTGAAGCCCCCAGGCCCAGCTGGATCCTGAGTGGCAGCCCCATCTCTGCCCAGACTGTTGGATGACCTCCTTGGAACCATTTGACCCTTTAGAATGTTATTTTCTCACTTATCATACTGTGAAACAGCCGTGAAAATAAACGCTGTCCCCAACGTCCAAGGCCAAGCAGAGAGCACATGCAGTAGGCCTAATGAGAAACAGACAGAGGGTCTGAAAGAGGTCACTCTGCCACTCGTTGCTTTATGTGTGTGTGTGTTTTGCAGGGTTGGGTGGGGGAGGAGGATGCTGTGGCACTGTTGGTTTTTGTGGCTTCTGTGTGTTAGCCCTGAGGCTCTTTTTATATTAATTGTTGCTAAGCTGGAACACTGAAGCCAGGAGACCCCCTTCTGTTCCCCAGTGTGCTGCTGAACAGGACTTAGCCAAGACGTTGCACGTCCTTGAACCTCAGTTTCAGTCCAAGCAAATGAAGGATTTGAATTAGATAGAATTGAATGGTCCTTAGGATGGGAATGGCCACCAGGTTTCCTCTCGGGGGCCAACTTAGTAGCTGGTGGCCATGTGGAGTCTATGCTCAGTCCCCCTCCCCTTTTAGCCTGGGAGGGAGGCTGGGGGTGGGGTGGGAGTGGGGGTATGGTAGCTGTTGGGGGTATATAGCCCCTGAAATTTTTCATCAAAATCTTTACCCAAGAAACTGTCTCTGCCATTTGGGGACCATTTTCCTATTGAAAGTTTTTTGATTGGTTTTCATTGATACCTTCAGGTGAGGTTCTGGCTTCTGCCAATAGTTGGTCCCCTGGAATATTCTGTATGGACCCTGTTTACACAGGGGGAATGAGGACCCCACTGGGCTGGGCTGCACACCTCATTTCAATATACTTTCCCGTGGGAGGGAGAGGGATGGAAACACAAGAACATCGTGAGCAGTATGAGGCGGGATATATGGAGCCCCAGTGTGTAGCTGGGTTGCTGGAGGCTCTGAGGATGGAAATGGAAAAGGCTTCAGGAAAACAGGTGGGAAATATGGCAGGTCAAGGCAAGGCATGCAGGGAACCCATGAAGCATTATCATTATCATTATTGCTATTACAGTAGAACCTCCAAAGTTGACCACCTCCTTAGGTTGGCCTAATTTTCATAGACCAGACATGCATACATGTTTGCGTCAGCACAGTCGGCCTCATTCCTTATGTTGACCAGTTTGTTCCAGTCCTGTGGGCAGTCCACTTAACAGAGGTTCTACTGTATTTATTTTTTTATGTGAGAAGAAGAACACTTTTGCTTGCTGTCGTTATCTTGCAGCAGTACAGCGTGAGAGAGTCTCAAAGCTGATGGTGCCAGGTTCAGGGCCTGTTCTCCCTCCAGATGTGTCATATTTCCTCTCTGACCCTGCGTTTTAGCCTGTGTTAAATAAGGAAAATAATAGCATATACCACATAAAACGGTGTGCGAATTAGCAAAAAAAATTATACCCAATAAAAAGTTAGTGATTTTCTTTATAAAAGAGAAAAATGTGAAGATATTCAGAGGCTGCTCTAACCATGCGTATCACCTATGAAACGTGAGTCAGGTTGGCATTCAGGCAGGGCTGGGTCGTAATGCCAGCAGGAAATGAACACTTGCGTAAGGATATTCACTAGGCCCTAAGTTCATGAAACACTTGGGAGATCTCTGGGAATCTTCACTGGTAGGTTCTTCCTTGCTCTGGCTGGGGCTGTGTTGAGATCCAGTATCTTCCTGTTTATGTGACCTAAATCCCTTTGGAATTAGTCCTTGGTGATTACCCCAAACCAAGATTCCTCATGTGTAGCACCCAGGGGTAGATTGGTCAGTGTTGGGGGGTGGGGGCCTTGTCCCCTGAGTTGTAAGATGTTTAGCTGCATGTTTGGCCTTTAGATGCCAGTGGCATAGCACCTCTTCCCCATTGTGACAACCAAAATGTCTCCAGATTTAGTCAAGTGTCCCCTAGGGGACAAAATTGCCCCCAATTCTGGCCTAAATCTTTCCTCTTGCAGTGTAGGGGAAAAAAAGACAAGAAAAACAAAAAGTACATTTTTGATTAAAGAAAAAGTTTCTCCTGCTTCAACGTACTTTAAAATGTTCAAATTAAAAAGAAAAGATGACCTCATTAAAATGTCTCTAGCAAAAAGCTATTTAAGTGTACGTGTGTGTATGTGTGTAAACTGATAGTTTAATTTAAAAACCACATTTGCTAAGGTTAGGCACTCAGTAGTTCTCAGCAAGGCCCATAACCAACCAACCCCATGTTCTTGGTCGAGAAACTACATCACTGTTTTTCTTACACCCCAGGGGAAGTCACTCAGACTCCAACTTCTGAGATCATGGCAAGCAGGGCTGGAGATGAGGCTCCCACTTTGACATAAAACAGAGCTCTAAGAACAGAAAGTAGTTTTCTAATGCAAGAATTTTTTTGAGATGCAGGGACATTTAGGCTTCTCTGGGATTAGCCAAATACTGCCATGGATGAATGTTTGTTGGTTTGTTTGTTTTCCCTAGAACAATTAACATTAGCAAGAAAAGAGAACCATAAGTGGCATATCCTCAAGAGACTATGCATAAACTGTGGCCTTAAACTTAAGCCAACTCCACCCCAACCCCACCCAGTTACCAGGAAAGTGAGTGCTAATCAGTTGAGTGGGGAGTGGATAGTGTGTTGGAGATATCCTATGTCTGCCAAAAACTGTTCCTGTCTTTAAGCCACCCTGTGTCTTCAATCTTCAGTGTCTCATCTGTAAAGCGGAGATAATACTATCCGTTCTACTTTTCTCATAAGGTTTTTTAGATTTGTTTGTGAGGATAAAATGAGATTGTATAAGGGAAATACTTTGTAAACTGGAAAGCCTTATTCAAACATAAAGAACAACAAAATCCCTGGACATAGTACTAATAAACCCAATTAATTGAAGAAGTGAGAGATTAAAGGAGTTTTTTTTTTTTCCTTTGAGACAGTCTCACTATGACACCCTCAGTAGAGTGCTGTAGTGTCACAGCTCACAGCAACCTCAAACTCTTAGGCTTAAGCGATTCTCTTGCATCAGCCTCTCATGTAGCTGGGACTATAGGTGCCCACCACAATGCCTGGCTATAAAGGAGATTTTTACATGAAAATGAAAAAAGTATAATAAGTATACCATTGATTTGGTTGGGCTGATCTCATATAGACTGTGAATCTTGCTTGCTTATTTAGCTGCTAGTGGTCATTACTACCACCTGGTGGCCACCACACAAATTGCAGGCACAGCATCTAGAAGAGAAAAGCCTCACACATGTCTGCTCTAGGTAGCTGTGGTGGGGAAAGTGGGGGGAATAAGACCTGACAGACAAATCTTTTATGGCCTTCACTTCGGGTAAGGGGAACATACAGGGCAGACTATTCTTTGTACTATAGCAGGGCAGTGAGAAAATAAGGCAGGTGAAAGTACAGAAGAGGGGAAGGACAAAAAGGTCTCAAGGAGGTTGACTGTCAACATGGTCTTGAAGAGACAGGTGGATTTAAACAGGGAAACCATTGCAGGGAGGTGTTGGTGATTCTATGTTGAGAAGACAGGTAGAAGAAGTTAATGGATGCAGAAGGTATTAGAAAATTTTATCTATCATTGTGGCTGATATAATAAAAGGCTTGAGTTTTGACATCTCTTTGAATTAGAAATGTAATTGCAAAATGATTAATTGTATGCTTTTGTCTGAAAAGTGGTAAGTAATGTGGTTAGAGTAGAACTAAAGTGTGTCTGGAAGGCAGAGAAGGATAGTGGAAGGTAAGATTAGAGAGCAGTGATGGCTAGACTAGGAGTCTGATTTTTATTGCTGATGAAGTAAGGAGAATTAAATGTTTTTGATGAGGAAATGGCTTGAGCCAGGGTAAGCTTTAAAAAGATCGGGTCTGGGGTTTGCAAAGCCCCAGGAGTTGCAAGTACAGTGTTTTAAAGAGGGTAAGAGTGGGGTAGATGGGCAGAATAATGAGACTCTGCAGTGGAAATTACTTTTTTAATTATTTTATAAAACTTGGGAGGAAAGATTAGAGATGTTTTACAATTAGTTTTGGCAGCCAGTGTTGCAGGTGATGTTCAGAGACAAGTCAGAAGTTTCAGGGCTGCTGGCTGAGCATGTGGGAGGTGGTTTTGCCTATACAGTCCCTGCCTTCTGCTGTGTGACCTCACGTTCTTTAACTAAGGTTCCTAAGACACTGTTATCTCTCTTTAGTTAATTACTTAATTTACTTATTTTATTTTTTGAAATATGGTCTTGCTGTCTCCTAGGCTAGAGTGCAGTGGTATCATCCTAGCTCTTAGCAACCTCCAACTCCTAGGCTCAAACCATCCTCCTGCCTCAACCTCCTAAGTAACTGTGTGTCTCTACACCTGGCTAATTTTTATGGTTTTTGTAGAGAAAAACCAGATCTAGCTCTTGCTTATGCTAGTCTCCAACTCAAGCAATTCTCTTGCCTCAGCCTCTCAAAGTGCTAGGAATTACAGGCATGAGTCACCATGCCTGGGCTGTTACCTCGCCTTCAAATATGATTATCAGAGTTGTGAGAATTCTCTCTGATAACTTGTGGAGATACCTACCACAGAGCTAGTCACATTTTTAAAGCCAGTTAGTAATGCTTTTTATGTGACTATCATCATTTTTCTTTTTTCATTGTTTGTTTTGTGCAAAATAAGGTATGCCTGATTTTCTAGTTATGAGTACATTCTCTTGAGTTCTAAAAATGTCTGTCTAGCCAGCAACATAAAACTACACCTGCTGTCTTCTGTTAGATGTCCAGGAGTCTTTTGAATGGACTGTCTCTTTAGAATAACCTGCCCAGTCTAATCTCACCTGCTTCCTGCTTTCTCGCACCTACCTAAACACACACAGTGTTTCTCTAAGCACTACCACGTGCACCTGCATGTGACCTGTCCCAGGAAACTCTGCAGGGAGGGCCCTGGTTCATGAAGACCAGGTCTTTCCTGGAGGTTTTTCCCGGGGGCAAGGAAAGTTCTCACACTTTCCTCTGGCATGCTTTCTCTCCCGCAAGATAAAGCAGTCAAGCCGCAAATGAAACCCAGCCCTCCCCGTATTCCTCCTTGTGTTCAGCAGAGATAAACTTCACTGGAATCTCAGCACTGAGCCATTTGGCTTCTGGCAGCAGTTTTAATTGGTAAAATGCAGATTTTTTTTTCTTGATCAAGAGGGGATTATTCTTGTTATCAGTCCAGAGCATCTTATTTCAAGATGAAAAGCCTTTACAGAATTACAGATGCCGGCTCTTGTACAAAGCTTTTTGGCGATTGACAACTCAAAGAGAAAGTATGATTTATTAGCCTATAATGGCTAACCCTGAGCAATGGTCTGGGTTCTACTGATTTGTGAAATTGCTTAATGTGAACTGCGTTTTTATGCCACTCAAGCCTCAGGTTACTCAAATAAACTTAAGAGTCTACGTTACATGAAATGTTATGGGAGAAGGAAGAGGAAAGAGCGGGGAGGAGAGGAGAAAGGTAGACTCTAAAATCCATCTTGGTGTGGTGCCTCTTACAGTAGTTTGGCTGATAAGCCGGCAGAGGAAAGATTAATAACGAGGCTTGTCCCTATCAGTAGCTGCTTGTCGATTCTCTGTAACAGGGCTGTCTGTTCAGCATGGAAATTATTGATTAAATAAAAATTGCTATTAGATTGTGATGTGATCCATAATCACAGACAATGGTGGACATTCCTCTTTTAGATCCCCAGCCATGCATCAAGTTGTTTCTTTTTTTCTCTCGCCGTAATTTATATTGCGCTGACACTTGGGCTCATTCGGGTTATTCTTTCTGCTCAGAAGCCATGAGCGGTGCAGACTGGCAGGGTGTGGGGGGCAGGGAGGAGCAGGGCTCAGCCAGCTAAGTCCCTGTGCTAGAGTGCAAACACTGTGGTGGAATATGCATTATAGAGAGTTGACCGTTTGGGCCATTTTGAGCTGTAGTGGCATTTAACACACTGGAGTGTCCTGTCACTGTCACCGCGGTCTAACATGTGCATTGCCCCCAAGGGTAACTTCACCCATTTAGCAGTCACCTCCCATTCCCCTCCCACCCCTACCGCCTGAGAGCACTGATCTGTGTTCTGTCACTGTGGCTTTCTCCCTTCTGGGTATTTCACCTAAGTGGAATCATACAACATGAAACCTTTTGTGTCTTTCTTCACGTAGCAGACATTTTCAGGATTCATTGATGCTGTGGTGCGTGTGGGTGCGTTATTCCCTTGTATGGCTGACTGACACTCCATTCTGTTCCCCCAGGCACACGCTGATGGGCATTCGGGTTGTTTCCACCTCTTGGCTATTGTGTTATGAACATTCATGTTCATAGTTCAAGTTTTTGCTTGAACACCTTTTTTTCAGTTCTTTTGGAGATTCTTTTTAATCCTTAGGAGTGAAATTGCTGGGCCATGCAGTAATTCTATATTTAACTTATTTGAGAAAAAAAGCCAAACTTACAGTAGTTTTAAGCTGTCTTACACAAGCTCTGCATTTTCAGGTGGTCTCACCACCAGTGTCATCAGCCTCCTGGAAGCAATGCCCGTCTGCCTCCCTCAGCACTGCGCCCCCTCACCTGGGTCTCACATGCTGTCCCCCAGGCTGGGGATAAGGCTGACCGTAGAGTGCCATGTAGCCGTCTGTGGGCAAACAGGGATCACCCGGAAGATAACTCCACGTATCTCTTGGGGCCACTATTTCCCCCAGAATGAGGTCAGAATGTTTTGGACAAATGCAGAGACTACTCAAGACATTAGGCTAGTGGACTGCTAGGTTGACCACATTTTACTTCTAACTGGTGCCTCGGATGCACGGGGATGTCGTTCATGCTCTGTTCGGTAGGAATGGATTTAATTCTCTTTCAGTAGCAGCTAATTTGTGTTCCTCCTTCCTGGACATCACCATTGTGGGCCCTCCTAATTGTAGAATCTTGAAATGACCCAACCCATGAGGTCTAGAAAGCCTGTGGGAGTTATTTAAGGCCACTGAACTCATCAGTGAATGGATGGCTGCTGAGTCATCCGTTCCCTCATACACGGTCATGTGTTTGTAATGGCTCCTTGGTGCACACAGTGAAGGGTTGGTGTTCAGACTTCCTTGGCCCTTCCATTTGTGCATTCCACCACTCCACCCCCTCACCCTCCCCTCTCCATTTCATAGCACGGGTTGCCTCAGGTTTCCTGTTTTCCCCATGTGTTTATTGCAAGTTGAATACCATTCAGAGTAGATATAATTCTTCATTGGAAACTCCAGATGCCTTTACAAAATGCAGGTAAAAATAATGCAGTCCTCTGGGATGGCCCATCCTCACTCAGGCTGAGACTCAGGAACTCTTCCCGAACGCAAGTCTGTCTCTTGCTCAGAGGTTAAGTACTGATCACACTGAACCTAAAACTGGAAGTAACACTTGGTTAGCAGGAGAGGCATCAGGTGGGCATCAGGCCACCTAAGATAGCAGGTGGGCATCAGGCCCCTCGTGTGGTCATGGTGTCAGCTACACAGGTGCAGTGCAGAGTGTAAATCCAAGCTTCCTGGTGGCCCCAGTTTAATAGGAAAAGACTCTAGAAGGTCCCAGTAGGATTCTTTGGTAAGGTTATATACATACAAAAGGTGGAAAGAAAGTAAATACAGTGGAACCCCTGTAAGTCAACACCCCCTCCCCAAGGGACTGTAACAAACTGGTCAACATACGGAGGTGGTCAACATAAGGAACCAGGCCTGCTGTAATGACACAAACATGTGGTGCATGTTAGGTCAACTTAAGGAGGTGGTCAACTTTGGAGGTTCTGCTGTCTGTGAAAAGAAGAGAGTGATGAGCTAGTGACACAGATCTCTCAAGCCATATCCAGGCCACAGGGGCTGCTAAGGCACACTGGTGGCCACAGAACGGGTGCCGTGGGGTCTGGGACGGAGGCATATTCCTTGGAATGGAGGCCTTAGAGCCGACAGGTGGCAGTGGAAGCGAACAGTGCCTTCCTAGATGGTTCTCATTGTCTCTTGGTCTGAGTGAAGATTTATTCATTCGTTTCATTATTCATTTGAAAGGAGGGACTGAAGGGTCAGAGATGACTCTTCACAAGGCCTGTCCTCCTGGGCCTTCTGCTGCCTAGGGGCAGCAGGCAGGTAGAGAGGACGGTCTGTCCAGCCGAGGAGGGAATAAGACCCTTGATTTGGCAAAGGAGATCAGAGGCCAGTTGAGTGGCGGTATCTGCGAAGCCAGAGGAGTCTTTGATCCCAGAGGACTGATGTTCCTGACAAATGTAACTAGGAACCAATACCAGAAAATTTTTGATCAATTATAAAACACGGGTGATGTGCCAGAGAGATTCAAGGCGGTAAATGTCATTCTGTACTTTCAAACGGGGCAAGAAAACGAATTCTGAAAACTACAAGTGGAGAGTGTCAAATCAATTCAAGAGAAAACTGTATTCTTATCTTTAGAAGTTCATTGTCCTATTACAAAATGAAATAGCAATCACTGGGACCCTCTGGGTTTACCAAGAGAATGGTCACCATAGACCGGGCTGATGTTTTCTTTGGCAATATCTTTAGACTGATGAGTTAGGAAAATTGAGTAAAGATGTTAGGTTGGAACATTTAAGAAGCAGAGAAAGGTGGTTGTGTTAAATACCAGTTAGGAAATGTAGTTGGAGACACCAGCCAAGGGAACTGATTGTAGGAGGCTGCTGCTGGCCGTGACCCGGCCTTGTTTTGCTCCTTAACAATTTGGTCTGTTTGTTTCCAGGATGAAGTGGTGGAGTGCAATTATCATCAAAGTTGTTTATGAGGAACTTTCATATCCAGTTAATGACTGAACCAGGGTCCTCAAAGATTTTGAAAATCAAAAACTGAAATAGCTCCAAGGAGATTAAAAATGATGATAGTAACATAAGGCCTTTAATTAACTGTGAGTTCACTACTACAAGGCCAAGAGATTTGCTACCAAACCCAGCTAATGTGATTCTATAGAAACGGAGCACACTATTAAGTTCGTGCTCAAACTATTTCTGGAAAATAACAGTTAGTCTGGCAGTCTACATTCTGAAGACATCCTGATTTATAGGCATTGGATTGGGTAGAGAAAGAGTTGAGAGTGGGTGATAGAATCAGGAAAGGAGGCTGAGGTGGGAGGATCACTTGAGCCCAGGGGTTCGAGGCTGCAGTGAGCTATGATTGTGCGAGTCTATTCTAGCCTGCATGACAGAGTGAGACCCAAGCTCTAAAAAAATAAAGAACAACAGAACAAAACTGGAGAAGAAAAGTTTGGGGGGCTCAGGGTTAGGGAGAGGGAACCAGTGGGAAGGCACAATAGCTGCCTCCCAGTATTCGAGGGTGGATGGCTATCTTGTAGAAGCTAGATCTTATTTGTCTTCAGTGTATGGATCATAGGGCCAATGCCTAGAAACCCAGGGGAGATAGTTGTAGGCTTGGTATAAGGAAAATTGATGGAACCAGGAGAACCAGCCAAAATGCTGCCCAAGGCAAAAGGGCGTTCCTGTACTGGAATGTGACCTATTTGCATTAGACACATTGCCCTGGGCACCGGGCACCTGGCATTATAGAGGTAATCCAGGGCATCCACTGGGTTTCTGGACTAGATGAACACTCAATCCCTCTCACACCTGAGTGAAATTCCTTTAAAAGGTAGAAGTTTCTTGCAAGCCAGTTCATGCTGCATTCAAAGGAGGGACAGCAGATTGGTGTTGTTAGCTGAGAAGAATGACATCGCCTCAGTCTTATATATAATACTTAAAACAGTCTTTCCTTTCCATCTAGCTCAACATATTCCTTTTCCCAATTAAAAATTTTGATTATAAAACATATTCCTAATTAGTAAGACTAACTTGACATACTATTTGAAAGGGTGAAGCTTCAAGTTCCTCAGGAAACAGATTTAGGGTAAGAATTTGGGTGTTGTGAGGCCTGAGTTTTTCTTTGTATACCAGAGCTACCTCTAATCCAAAAACTTCTTAGATTTATGGATTTTCTCCTCAATTTATTTTGATGTGACTAGCCCTGCTGTGGTTATTATATATGAAAATTACCCTTCAGATTTTCTTTAGGAATCAGTCTTATGTCCTTTACATACATTTTATTTTTCCAGAGACCTTTTCAGATAAAAATATGAGTGTTAACCTCATGGAGAGGTAAATAATCAAACGCTTTTAGAATGCCAGAAGAGAAATTTTTCTTACTAAATACTTCTATTCTCTTTTGGGTTTGGGCTGTGGCTATGTGGTCCAAGTCTTAACGCAACAGGAAAGATATAAAACTTAGCCTGATCATTCGGAGTTTTTTGCCTCACTTTGTTTCCTCAGACTTTAGTCCTTGTCAGCGTGGGTCTCAGTCTTGTTTTTGCATTTTCAAACACATGAGAGATGATGTAATAAACCTGTAACTTACTCTGTCTTGTCCATTTGGTTGTGTAGCAACATGCAGCTGTTAGGTTCTCCCTTCCTCCTCCCCTCCCTCCCCTCCCACTCCTCCCTCCCCGCCCTCCTCTCCCTCCCCTCCC
>NW_003852514.1:3359127-3449888 GCF_000181295.1 Otolemur garnettii | reverse complement strand
CCTCTCCCTCCCCTTCCTCCTCTCCAACCCCACCCTTCTCTCCCTTCCTTCCTTTTCTTTTGAGGCAGAGTCTCACTCTGTCACCCTGGGTAGAGTACCATGGCATAGCTCACAGCAACCCCAAACTCTTGGGCTCAAGTGATCCTTCTGCCTCAGCCTCCCCAGTAGCTAAGATTACAGGTGCCCACCACAGCGCCCAGCCACTTTTAGAGACGAGGTCTTGCTGTTGCTCAGTCTGGTCTCAAACTCCTGAGCTCAAGCAATCCACCTGTCTTGGCCTCCCAGAGTGCTAGGATTATAGGCATGAGCCACCGCACCCAGCCCCTTCTTTCCATTTTTATAAAAAATGTCCTTCCTTAGCCTCATTATGTTGCAGACTCATTTTCACAGGATTGCCCTGTGTTCTGGACAGAGCTGAGAGGACCACAGTGGTGCAGGTCACCCTGTAATAGCTAACTGGCTCTCCCTTTCCTCCTCTGTTTGGTGAATCCTGAGTTAAAACTGCAGGTTTCCTTTTCGGGTGGGGTCAGGCTGGAAGCAGAGGCTGAGCTAAGGGTACTCGGTGCGTCCACCCCTGGCACCTGGGCAGCCCTGAGAGTGACCCAGCACCACTGTTACCTTCCCATGTGCTTATCGTTGGACATTCCTGAAAAATGTGAAGAGATTTTGAAAATAAGAAATAAATAAAAAGAGCCAACTAAAAATGAACTGCTCTTTAAGGACTAAAAATGCACTTTGTTGTTCCTTGGCTGTCCCTGTGAGGGGTCCTATCCATGCATGTCAGAAATCTCTCCCATCTGTGTGTCTCACGTGAGGATCCTTTGAAATAGCACATCCCCACCTTTGGGATAAACCTAACTGGCTAGTTCAGTCCTTGTGGAGCCTTTCAGGGCTGTCCTCTGAATTCTGAGAGAACACAAATGGAGGCTCACTGGGCTGTTCATCTGAATATTTAGGAACTGTGAGGTTAAGCTAACAAACCATTAGTAAGGAAAACATTTTAGGCTTGCATAGTGAATGGGGGAGGGGCAGCTTTCCTAGAGAATCCTCAGACTTGAGTTCTGTGCTGGCACCTGGTGGGGTGGCCTAGGGACAGTCCTGTCTCAGCCCACTCCCTTCTCTTCCCACTCCTGGAGAGGCTTGTTCCTGAACCTCACCCTACACCCAATGGGAAGACTTGGGAATCTGCATTTCTAACAAGCTCCAGCATATTCTTGTACGCACAGAAATCTGGGGACAGCTCCCTTCCTAGGTCTCGGAAATGCCACCGGAGCTCAAAGCCTGGCAGCCCCTGGGGAGCCTTATTCTGGGCGGTGGCCCTTAGAGCTCCACTATACACTTTTGTAAGTATAGGGGAGTCTATATTCTAGTTTAGAATCTGTTCCTTGCATAATTTGCTAAACTTATTTTAATCTGTTAAAGGATGATAGATTCTAATTAGGGTTAAGTGGTAAAATCAAGTCGATTCTTTATGGTAGAAACACTCATTGGTTTAATTCTAAGAATCATAGCTTCTTTTTGCTTACAGGGACCCTGCTGAATTCAGGGCTTTGACAAGGAAATGATTTCAGATGCCCATCCCTCACCCCTAAAAACTGCCTGATTTGCACCTTCCTCAGCTCTTCCTCTGGCTAACTGGGGACACCCAACTGACTCTCCCTTTGGACTTTGGGATTCGAGATGAGCAAAAGAAGGGAAGAGAAGTTGAGCAGGAAGCTGGGAGATAGCAAAATAGCCATCCTTCATCTTCCTTTCCTCCCTCCCTTCCCACTCCGGGCAGTGCTTTATGCTATGACAGAGCCAAGCTGGACAGTTTCAGAACAGTGGACAGCAGGCAGCTCATGGAGGCAAACAATAGTGCTTTTCTCTAGGGTCAGGTATCAGCTGCTCCCTACCAAGAGTGTGGAAGACTCAAGTCGTAATGGAGGCCCACCCAGGCATGACTCTGAATCATAGTAAAGTGGTCCAGACTCCAGGGACCACTGGAAGGTGCCCTCGGGCCCTGGTGGAAGTTGAAAGTGATTCTACTGAACAATTTCTTTTCTTTTTTTTTTTTTTTAAAGACAGAGTCTCACTTTGTCACCATTGGTAAAGTGCCGTGGCATCATGTCTCATGGCAGCCTCAAATTCTTGGGCTCAAGCGATTTTCTTGTCTCAGCCTCCCAAGTAGCTAGGATTACAAGTGCCGGCCACGATGCCCACTCCCTTTAAGATGGGGGGGTCTCACTTTTGCTGAGGCTGGTCTGGAACTCTTGAGCTCAAGCGGTCCACCCACCTTGGCCTCCCAGAGTGCTAGGATTACAGGCCTGAGCCACAGGTCCCGGCCTCTGAGGGGGATTTCTTGGCCATTCGGCACCCTCATCACAGAAGATGATGATGAGGGCTGAAGTCTGTAACATTTGGCCTTCAAAGCTCCCTGGATTCACTGGAATTCTTCGTTCCTTCACACTCATGATTTTTTTGGATCTGTAATTTGGCTTTTGGGATTGAGTGCTTTGCCTGTACTCATAAAATGTTATAAAGCTGCTGGCCTCTATAACTACATTTAAATTCAAAGAGTCCGTTGGTAACAACATGCTGGAAGTTTCTTTCCAAATGTTTTAATTGCAGTGCAGTGTAAAATTTAAGAGGGTTTTGGGGAGTAATTAAGCACATGCAATTAATGTAGTGTATAATGGTCCTAGCTATTAATTTTCACAACCCAAATGCTGTTTTTCTTGCATATCCTTTCCAGCCCCAGGGGCCTTTCACTATTACTCAGACACCAAGGCCCTGTCCTCTGCAGGACCTTTGCACTTGCCCGTCCCACTGCTTGGGTCAATCTTCTCAGAATCCACAGGCCTTCATGTAGGTTTCTGCTGAAGTTCTCATTATATCTGAGAGGTTTTCTCTGATCAGCCTATGGAAGTGACACCCAGGCCCTCTCCATTATTCCTCTCATCTGGAGGTTTAAACTTTTACACATCTCATAGTCTAAGATAGTAGGTTTTCAAAAACCATTACATTGTCTATTTTATGCCTCAAGGCTATAAGCACCATGAAATTAAAAATTTGCTTTCTCATTGCTGCATTCCCAGGATGAAGATGAATCTGGCATATAGTAGGCATCGTGTACATACTGTGGAATGAATGAATGAGTGAATACGTGTTGATTTCTCTTTTAACCCCATGGCTGGAAAAGTATATGTATATGTTTGAATTCAGGATGAAGAATATTTTTTAACCAGTTAAGTATTTTGCAACCTATTCACCCATCTGGCCATCCACCCATTCTTAAAATAGACTTTAAAGCTCTGAAATATGGTGAGCATGATATTGATATAAAGAAGACAGCCTTTAAAGAGAGCACACGCACGCACGAAAACCTTAACTAGGGGGAGAGTAATGAGGATTACTAAAGCAACAGGAAACATTTAAATTCAGATAACTAATAAAAAAGGAATAATCCACAATGCCTTCAAAATTAGCAAAATCAAAGGCAACTTTAAATTTGATCATTATTAAAATTTCTCTGTCTAAATGTGTTTTTAAAAATTTAGTTTATACTGAGTGTGGGTATGTGAGTTGTACTTGTATCCCACTTTCATCATATGAATATACCATGATCATTTAATCACTGTTATTTACGGTTTTTCCTAATATTTTTCACTATCAGAAATAATTAACATTTTGTACAAAGTTCTTAGTTCCTAATTTGGATTGTACCTTCCATATATACTCTTTAAAGCAAAGCAATTGAGTTAAACAGATTAACTTTAGAATGAGTTTAACTAAATTTAAAAGGATAAACCACTGGGATTTTTTCTGGAATTTTATTAAAGCCTTAAATTGAAAAGAATCTCCATTCTCTAAAAATTCAGTTTCCGCATGTGATAATGGGGTGTTTTTTTTTTCATTTTTTGAGCTTTCTGGCTTGCTCTGTTTCTTCCTCTGATTACCACATATTTCTTGTCTATTCCTAGGCACGATATTTTTACACTATTTTCCCCAGTTGATCTTTGCTTTTAGTAGGAAAGATGTTAGGTTTTTATTTTTTGTGCAGTCAACTTTCTGAATATGTGTACTTTTGATGTTCCTAGTCATTTTTTATTTATTATCTTGGGTTTTCTAATAATAACTCCTACCATCTGGAATTAATAATAATTTTGTCTTCTTTCTGATAAATACATATTTTTATTTCTGTCTCATTGCACTGGATAGATTTCTTGGAATAGTGTTCAGAAATTCTGTTGGTAGCCATAACCCCTGATTTGTATCTTGTTTTAATAGGAATGTCCCAGGTGTTGAACCTTTGTATATTCTATTTACTGTTTATTAAGATGGATCATTTGTACATATGAGAAGTATCCTTTTTTTCTATGCCTGAATTTTCTAAGAATTTTCTCTCTTAGCCTTTTATCATTTGCTACCTAAAGATGTTACTATGTGATATGATGTATTCTTATGTCTTAAATCATCTTTGTATCCCTTGAATGTGCCAGGGAGTTATTGTTCTAATATATTGCTAGATTCAGGTTATCTTGTTTTATTTATAATTTTCACAGTTTTGTAAACTAAGATCTATATTTTTGTTTCTTTTTAGTGCTGCTTTGATATCAAAGTCATGGCCAAATTTTTTTATATTATTCTACATACATCATCTCCATCATTTATATTTTCAGAGGGCCTTTCATGGCATAATAATCTCCTGTTCTTTGAATATTTGCAATAGCATTCCCATAAGGCTATTTGGGCCTAGAGCCTTTGGGCCTACAATCTTTTAATAACCTTTTTAAATTTTTCTTTTTATGTCTTGGGTCATACTTAAATGAATTTGAGATTATTTTTTTCAGAAAAAAAAGTCTCTGATTTCTTTGAGATTTTCAACTTCAGTGCTTTCAAGTTGTGGCTATTTAAACTCTCATAAATGTTCTCTGTGTGCTTCACTGAATCACCCTCTTCTGTTTGTTTTTCTGTCATTGGTATTTTTTCTCATTTGCTTAGGTATGTTAGTGGTTTCTTTTTCTTCCCAGAATGAATTGTGAACTTAGTTATGAGTTTTATTATGTTTAAGTTTTAATGTGAGTCTCCTCACCCTAGCATGGTTTTCTTGGGATGATTTTGGCTTTTTCCTCCTAATGAAGTGCCTACTTCATTTCCTTCTTTTTGAATAATAAATGTGATAACATCCACTTTAATTCACCTTTGACTCATAAACATTGACTATCTTCTTTCTTTCAATATTTCCTAACAGTATGAGGTTACACTTCTTATGGTTTATGTACTACATAGGAAGTTTCTTACTCTTCAACAAACAGCAGCCAAAAGCTGCTGTTCTAGTTTCTGGAGCTACATCAGTGAACAACATAGTCACAGATACCTGTCTGGTAGTCTCACATTGAGGCAACAACACAGTCCTAAGAGGAGTGACAGCCAGCAGGGGCGTGCTTTTTTGCCATGTGTTATGTGCCAGGCACTATTCTAAGAGCATCTACTAACTTCTTTAATCCGCTCAGTAACTGAATGAGATAGATTTATTATTAGCCTCATTTTACACATAATTGCACCAAGTCACTGAGAGTTTGAGTGATTTGTCTCTTGTCATGTTGCCGATAAGAGGTAGAGCCAAGGTGGCTTCTAATAACTGTGCCAGCAAGTATACTGTGATTCATTGTAGCCCCTGGACCTGGGATTTTGCTTATTAGTGTTTAAGCTTGTGGTACTTTTTAAAATGTTTACCTTGATGATAGATAATTAAATATTGTATTGAGGTTATTTTCATGGTGTAGTATATATTCATTTATTTAAATCTTGCATGGATGAACAAAAATCGAGTCTCAGGCAATACTGATTTATGGGTGCCTTCAACCTTCTGAATGATCAATGTTCAAATTTCTTTTTGTCTCTACTTAGTTCTTTATCAACTCTCTATTATAAACTAGTACTGGTATATTAAACTTTAGGTGATTATGATTCTAGCTATGGTCCTCCTAATTTTAACAGGGTTTTTTTTGTGTGTGGTATATTTTAATGCTCTGTTGTTTAGTGTTTTGGATAAAAGTGTTGCCTTTCTTTTAAATTTATTTATTTCATTTTTATTTTTTTACTTTTGTAGAGATAGAATCTCATTATGTTGCCCAGGCTGGGCCTGAACTCGTGGCCTCAAGTAGTCCTCCGGTCCTGGCTTCCCCAAATGCTGAGATTACAGGCACAAGCCAATGTGCCAGGCATTGATTATCTTTTTACCAAAAGGAAAAACTACAATTCTTGTGACTCTTTTAAATCATCTTGTCATGAAGTTGAGTTTGTTTAATATCAAGATTACTATCACTAGTACTATATTCATCTGTTGTTTTTCTTTTTAACAGTTCTCTGTAATCTTGTTTTTAATGACTTCCCTATGAGTATTTATCACTATCTGAGAGATTTGGCCTTAAGATGGGTAGGTTTGGGTCATTGATTTTGAATGTGAATTTTTGTGGGCCCTCACAGTTCTTGCCTTATGTATATACGTGTGTGCCTGAATCTGAGTGTCTGTGTGTCTTGACATATTTTCCTAATTTTTACCTTGGTCAGTTTTAAAGTAAAAATACTGTTTAACATTAGGGCATTTTCCAATACATTGATTAAACATGTAATTAAATGCATAATTTTATAATGGAAAAATAAATATCACCCCTTGCCCCACCGAAGTACACACACATTATTTTTTGAGACAATTTATAATGTTAAAATTTTCTTTCCGTGTTAATTATACTGCTGCCACGTCTTGTGGTTCTTGACGAGGAAGAGCCATGCTATTGGCTTCCTAAGGATACTTCTATATTTTGTTTCTTTTTTTTTTCCCCCGTTGGAATTTTTTTAATGATGACAAATATAGTTAGGCCTTTTACATGAAGTTCAAGTCTGGTTTATACCAAGAACATTTGATTTCTCTATGATTTGATTCTCCTCTTTCTTTTTTCTACCTTCTTTTGGGACGCACCTGGGTTGTACTCTGCACCTTGATCTGAGCTGATCTGATCTGACTTCCCTGGTCTCCCGTCAGTCCCCAGTGCCTCCCGGTAGCTTTTTTCCTGCCTGTATGTGTGCATGTGCGCATTTAAACCCACTTCTTGGACAGCTCAGCCTTCAACCTACATTCTGCTTCTCCACCTGAGTGCTTGTCTACTTATTTTTTTTGTAGGCGTCACGGCTGCTTTTATGTGAGAATAGCAAACAGATATTTCTCATTTTGCTCTGATTGGTTTTTACAATTTTTTGTAAATTTCTTATTTACAAGCTCTGCTTTTTTAGGGTCTTATCAGTCCTTTCCCTTTTCCTCAGCAAGAAAAGAATGTTCTTGGGCCTCACGTGATGTTCTTGGCAACTATCTGTATGCAAGGTGTGCGAATATAATCCTATTTGGTGTTGGCAAACTTCCCATCTCAAATCACAAAATATTTTTAGTTTTCTTTTTTTTTAATAGTTTTTTTCTGATTTTACAGTATTCTTAGAGTTTTGAATTAAAATACATTCATATAGTTAAAACACCAGGGAGTCATAAAGCTGTATTGAACTGTCTTTTTTTTTTTTATCTCAAATCTGCCTAATTCTCACCTCACTCCACAAATTAATTGTCCTTAATTTCTGTGTCCTTTTGGAATTCCCTAATGGATACACTCACATAGTATACGTTTTTATTCTCCATCCCCTTTATAAGATACAGAGTTCTTGCTGTGCTTCCTATGTGTGACACTATACACGGAAGAGAGTGCTTAGCTCAGTCTGAACTGGTTTCTGTGATTGGCAGGCATTCGACCCTGTGGGACTGAGGTGGGATATTCCCTTTGCCTGTGTGGCTGAGAAATCATCATTGGCTTGCCTCTCGTTGATGCCATATGTCATGTTGTGGGTCCCTGGCTGTGTAGCTCAGACCGACACTAGGAGTGAGGCATAGTCCTTGCTGCCCACCGTGTGCTGGAGACACTCCCTTTTTTCTTGTTCTCTAGGGTTGGGAGACTCAGTGTGCTCCTGAAACCGAGAATAGACAGGATATGCTTAGAAACTTGAGTGGCAGTTTGGCGTCTTAAGTGTATGGTCATTCATTCCCTCCATTGAACAGAAGATAGACCAATTTGGGTGTTGTCTAGCTTTGGGTGCCTGAGTATGTGCAGCCCCCCATTTACTCTAAGTGTGTGTAGTAGATGGTTCTTCACCACAGAGAGTTTTGGAAGCAGGATCTAGCGTTCTAGGAAAGGAAGGGGTTGATGAGGATGGGAAGAACCACTCTGGATAACTTTACATTTGTTGTGGTTTATGGGAAGGAAGTGTTTGCTGAATTTTGTGGTTAGTACAGTCCAAGTAACCCAGAACTAGTGAAACACAATAATACCAATCAAAGCATTTTTCTGTCTATGTGAACATTTATGAGTTCTGGCTCAGAACTGGTCCAAAGGGCCACATTACGTGATTGCTTAATGCTTAACGTGCGGTAGTCTTTGGTTGGAGTTTTTAGTGCTGTGATTCTGCATATAACAATAAAGATGGGCATTTTAGGTCACTGTCATGTGTCCCCATGTTAATCCAGATAGTTACTTTTTTTCCATAATAGTTTTTGCCGTCTGAAATTATATACATGTCAAAATACATTTTTTTTTTTTTTTGAGACAGAGTCTCACTCTATCACCCTGGGTAGAGTGCAATGGTATCATAGCTCACAGCAACCTCAAACTCTTGGGCTTAAGCATTCCACCCATGTTGGCCTCCCAGAGTGCTAGGACTTCAGGCATGAACCGCCCAGCCCAGTCAAAATGCATTTACTGATAGTAACTTCATAGCATGCAGAAATGTCCCATGGAAAGTGAAGAAAATGGTGTGCTACCCTCTCTTCAAGAAGAAACTCCACTCATCTAGGAATGATCTATTTTTCATATTAAGTAAACGTCTAACTTCTCAAGTAATTTGATACTAAGTGTAGAAAACTTTGGTTACACTTGAAGAAGATTGGAATCCTCAGGCCCCTTGCAGTCCACAGAGGCTAAAAAGCCACAAGGGAAAAAAATACAGGAAAGTAAACGGGACATTGGAATAAATTGGTGTGAAAAATAATACTTTTAGCAGAAGAGAAAGAGGCAGCACAATTGAAGATGTTAGTTTGTATTTACTCCGTAGCTATACTTAAGAAAAAGTGCTTTGTTGATGTCCAAAGTTGATGAATAATTTGGTGAGTAATGTAGAGGTGAAAATATCCATAGCCTGAGCATTAAGTTGGCTGTGGAGTGTAATTTGTGCTGAACCAATATTATGTTAACACCATTCAGAGTCTCTGCCAATAAAATTAAGTACTCTATTGAAATGCTGTAATTCATTATTTTACTTTCTTGCTAAGGGTAATGCATTTTGTACTTCACAGTCTGATGAGCGGCGTTGAAAGTTAGAAATGAAATATATTTTTAAGGCATTAAAGAAGGGAACAATCATATAACTGATGGCCGTGGATGAGGGCCCGTTAATGAATGCTTAATTACCACTTGGTTTGACTTAGCCCATGTCCTGCCACAGCGGGAAGCAGTCGGTTGCAGCAAACCTTGGGCATCCTTTGAATGGTTTTCACAGGCTTTTCTGGACACTCCAGATAAGAAGTAGTAAAAGAGCTTTTTTTCTTTAATAATGTATAAAGAAAATACAGGGCTCTGTGTCACATGCTTGGAATTTGAGCCTATGGTGTGAATACCTCAGAAGAGGTGCCATATATTGATTACTTCAGCCATCTCGGTTTACTTATAAAATAAATGAAGTCAGCTCTGGGCTCCTCTGAGTCCCTAATGACTCTTTCCATCAGTTACTGCCTCTTTCCAGGCATTACCCTCGAATGACCTGGCGGGGCCAGCTTAATGACAATATCTGAATAAGAAGGAATTCCTGGTCTTGGCCCCTCACAAAAATAAAATAAAATAAAATAATTTTTTATAACTTTCAGAAAGTGTGTATAGCAGGCATTTAGGAGATGTCCTCTGCCCTAGAGCATAAGGCTCCCCGATGCTCTAAAAAGTAAGAAAACATCAATGTTAGAGTTACACTGTGATGGTCTTTTTAGTGCGTGTAAGTGGGTGAACAGCCCAGCTCCAGCTACGGTGAAACATGAGGAAACAGGTCATTAGATCGCATTATGTATTCATGCTGGTCCACCCCATCCTGGTTCCTGAGCACCTGCTGTGTAGAAGCCACAGTGGAGGCTGGTGGGGTACCAGGATGGACGAGATGCAGTCCCTCCACTAGGGAAGCCGTCAAAGCCAGGCTCGTGCAAAACAAGCCCCACTAGGGTGCAAAGCAGAAGGTACCATTTGGGCAGTTTTGATGTTCAGGAGCTTTAGGACACGTGAGCCCTGCCTTCTTTCTTTTTCAATGTATGTTCCTTTCTATGCTTTCTTTACTCATATGACCCCAAAGAGCAATAGTGGTTCAGACAGTCTGTGATCTGGAATGATCGTTGGCTTCTGCTGGAATTGCCAATAGCGTTCACTTCAATAAAATGTGAACATTGAAAAACTCCTGAGTCCCAGGCAAGCCTAGTGTAAAAATGTCAGCCTGCAAAGTTGGCAAAGTCCAGCTACCACATAGTGGCTTTAAGGATGTTGTAAAATTCTTTCCATAAATAATGTTAAAGGAAGAAAAAAAAAAGCTGAACTTTTGAAAATGTCAAGGTTTTTTTTTAATCTGTCTTTCAACAAATCATCAAGGATGCATCAAGGATGTCCTGGGAGATGGCACCTTAAACTTAGATTATATCATGTATGGACACCTTGGGGCAGGGAGGGAGGGGGAACTAAACTCCTATTTAAAAACTCCAATCTTTTATATAGCCATAAAAGGAAAATGGTGAACGCCTACACCACATAGGACTGAGATTAGGGAATCTCTCTCTCAGCAGCTTTTCCATATGAAGAAATAAAAGTCCCAGTTCTTCTGCCCATTGTTTTATGGCCACGTGGACTTGCTCAGGAAATCAAGGACGGATTGTAAAACACTGCATTCACAGAGCTCAGTTTGGCTTTACCACACTTGCCACATACAGATGCATCAAATCAAATCAGAACAAGATGTGATCTTACTGAGAAAGAATCCTTATAATATCACGTTACCTCCCCCTGAAAACTCCCCCAAGCATGCATGAAATCCAGAAAACCTTAAGTAGAATAGTGAAGAAAGCCTTCAAGGCTGAAAAGCAAGCTGCATTTACCTTCCTTGTTTCATATTATATATACATATTACAATTATGTCAGCGATTAAAGGCATTGTCATGCTGCATTCTGAACTGTTTTTGTGTTTAGGATTAGATAACCCTCCTTCTTACCCCCTCGGATTCCTTTTATGTCCTGAGGGCAAATCCTTTCTCTTGGGTCAGGAATGTAATAAGGTAGGTTTTCCTCTCTCTGGGATATTGTGTCTGTCTCACTGTGTTTAAATTGATTCAGAAAGCTCTTCAGAGCAAAATACAGTATTTTCTTTGTATATGAGCCAGCGGTTGACTAACCCATGGGGAATTCTCTGTGTTGAGCATTTTAAAGGCACAGGTTGGGTATGTTTGAACTGGTGGTGCTGATAGAGGACCACTGGGGAAGTGAGTGGATGGACTCTGGCTCCAGATGAGAGGCCTTTTCTCTCCCGCGGTCGTGAGCGTGAGGGGGGGAAAAAGAAATCATTGTTCTAACAAATAATTTTTCAATGATAAAATAAGGAAAATTACCAACCTCATTTTAATAACAATGGTTTAAGATAAAAATAAAGAAAAATTATAGTGTATATAAATGTATGTATATATAATTTAAAAACAGCCACTAAAAATGAATTTAGTCAAAATATCAGTTTTCTCTTCATCAGATGTATGAAGTGTTAACACATCTCCCCTCAGAGCTGAGCCATAGGCTCTGGGATCCAAAGGCAGAAAATTTACCATTTATACTAAAAGGAAATTTCTCTTAGATTTGGTATCTCCTTCCAGACCACCAGTTATCAGAGGTCAAAGCCACTGCTACCCAAGGATAACTAATTTAACCCTTATAAGGTTGGTTTTCATTATTTTCCAGAGTCTCGGATCTTGATAAGTGATCAGAGTTAAGCAATACACTGTGTATGTGTGAGAGTTTGTGGGGGGGTCCATGTCGTTCCCTCGCTCCTTCCCTTTCTTCCTTCCTGTCTTCTTTTCTTCCCTTTTTGTGCATATTCTATAGCACTTAATTAAAAGGAATCTAGGAAACATTCTCTTCTGGTAAGCCCTTTGACTTTTTACTTCTGACAAATGAGCAGACTCGTTCTTGATCTTGAATTTATCTCGTGTTTTTCTCAGTTCCATCTTTGTAGTAGGTGGAAAGTTTAGCCCTGAATTCTGTTAACTATTCCAAGAATGCATGGCGCACTCTGAGGGGAGTTTCTGAGCCTCTCTGATCATTTGAAAATCCCTCCTGTGGAAGGTGAGGCATGGGCAGCACTGGGCCAACTGGAAAGCTGTTCCACAGGCAGGCTGGGCAGAAGAGCTGGCGTGAGCAGAGGGACAGTGTGTGCAGCCTACATGCCAGGTCACTGGAAATAGAGGAGAGAAGCAGGGATGAGTGCTATCCACCATGTGCCCCTGCACAACGGTCCACATACCCTCTGGGTGTCAAGCACCTGGACACCCACAGCCCAGAACCATGGTGCCCATCTTGACTCTTGGCCAAGCAAGATATTCTCTTGATATTTGTGTTACTATTGTGTTACCTGACTAATAACATACACAGACATAATTTTCCATGTAAATTAGATGAAATAACAAATGGTACACTTTTACTTTAAATATCCCAGTGACAAAATTTGGACCAAACATAGAGTTTCAATTAGCTTTACTCTGGTTTAGTTTGCAGGCACGTTCATTATTTAGTCCCTGAAGAGTGTTGAAATGCATAAACTTTTAACCAGTTGTGGTATTATAACCACACTATATTAATATTCTGTTCATATGCAATGTGGAGACCATTATGAAAGTTACGTATATCTTGGAGGCATATGCTTGAGGTGTCAAATGAAAGATTCAAATGAAACTTTTAAAAACCTGAATGATTATGCAATATATACTAGCCAAATATTCCCAAGAAAATGTGCTTATAAAAATAAGTTTTATGGAATCAAGCTCCAAATTAAAAACATATTTGGGGGAATAAATTAGCACTTCTTGAGGAATGAAATTCTTACTTTGGTGGGGAGGTAAAAGACAAAGAAAAAAATGCAAAAATGGCTCAAATTCAAGAAAAGTCATTCTCCCCCAGGAGTGATTTCACCATGGAAATAATGATGCTTACCACAAGACAGGCTGTTTTCCCAGTTCTCTTTTGGAAGCACCACAAATCATTTTGTACACACCCACCCTTATTGGCTCATTCCTGCTCCTATGGGCTTATTTATTTATTTATTTTCAATTGCCAAGTTTAAACCTGTGTTTCTAGGTAAAGTGGCTTTTTAATTTGTTTCTCCAATGGAAACTCTGCAGGACCAGCCTTACTTCCTTGTTTCTGTCTCCTTAAACATTTTAGTCATGGTAGGGGGCAAAATTTCTATTACATTAATGAGATTTCAACAAGCAGATTAAAGAGGAAATATGCCCTTCAGTCTGCTACTTAACAGCATTGCATTGAGAAGAAATCTCTGTATAAACTGCCCACAAAAACAATAGCCAGGGGGCCAAATTCCTGTGAGATTGAGTGTAGCTTAATCACAAGGATACCCCGGTCTTGTTTTCCTCTCTCCTTCATCTGATGCTTTATTGAATTATTTCAAGAGAAACCTAGTGTAAAAACTCAGATAATTTGCCTTCTACAGCCTGGGGGACATAATACTGAAAGTTAGGATTAGCATTTAAATGCCAGAGCCCTCACCTCCCAAATTATGTGAACATCCATCCTTAAGGTGGGCAAAAATAAATTTTAGAATTGTTTTTATGTATAATGAATAAGAATCAAGATAACTCTGAATTATCATTACTGACTGCAAACATCAGTCTATAATTTGTATATAAAAGGAGGTTCTTCTTGGTGAACCCTGAAGGTATCTGTGGTGCTGAGGTTTATCAGATTATCGGGACTACTGCGGTCACAGGAAACTACTTCCATTTCCTGTGGTTTCTGATTCTCCAAGCACGCACTCAGGCAGGGAGCAGATGAGGAGTATATTGGGCCTGGGACCACATTGCCTCCAAACTTGTTATTTCCAATAACACATTTCTCCAGCAAGTGTTTGTTGAGTCTCTACTGTAATACTATAAGCTAGACTTTGTTCTAGGCACTCGGGATAGACACATTATTGAACAAAACTGATAAACATCTCTGCCTGCATGGAATTCACATTCTAGTGGAGCAGCAGACATGTAACAAACAATCTCGGTCAGTAAATTACTGCGTGTTAGGAGTGATCAGGGCCACAGGCATAATGAAGGGAGAGCAGCAGGGCAGGGGTGTGGAGCATTCAGGGACACGAGGTGGGACTGTACATGGTGTGATGGGTCTCACCAAGGAGGTGACTTTTGAAGGACATGTAGGAGGTCACATAATTTGGTCTCAGTGACTCCATCCTAGATGTGACCCTGCATCTCCAGCTGCGACATCCCTGTTACGCAGCCCCCGGGGGGCATTTTCCTGAAAGGCCCTGCCTCTGCTCTTCTCCCGTGTCTCATGGGCAGTCAGGCGCACCCCCTGGTCTGCATGGTCATCTTCTTCCCTTTCATCTCACCTGTTTTCTTGCTGGGCACTCAGTCACGTGGTCAGCTCACTGCTGGTGACCACCCACCCTGTGTTCTGAGATGTGAGAATTGTCTGTCTTCTCCAGCCCTGCAGACCTCCTCAACTCAAGGCTATTATGCACGACTGAATTTTGCAGACAACCTGGGAGAAACCAAGAAGGTTCAAAACAGCTTAAAAATCAAGTGCTGTTGGTTTGTCTCCACAATTCTATAATTCCCTTGCCTCTTCCCGTAGAGGAACCCCCAATGAGCCATTGTTCCCTTCTGAAGCTCCTGCCCTCCGCCATACTGCTAGATGTGTTCTCTCTCTTCTGTCGGATCCCCAGAAACCTACAGGAACTAGGAGGCGACCACTGGCAAAGAACTGGGGTCCTCCATGCACACCAACACGTGGTGTGCCCCACCCTCGTCTTCCGTCTCCTTCTTCCCCTCTCCTGTATTTCCTGTCTTTGTTTCCTTATTTCCTTAAAACACTGGTCTCCCTTTTGTTTCCAATTTCTGTCCCTCTTCATCCTCTGTACAACCTCCATGGGTCCGAGCTTTTGTAATTTGACTTTGTGAAATTTTTAAAATAAGTGCTTTTGAGGTTATCAAAGACAGTGTGGGGTGGGGAAGGGGCCTCACTCCTCCCTCAGCTGCAGTCTTTCTTAGATTCTCAAATCCTTACACCCAGGCTCATCTTCTCCACCGGATCTCTCTGCAGAGACGTCTGGAGCACCCCACACACACTAGGTCAGGGCCCCAGCAGAAACATCATCTCCCCCAAATCTCTTTACCCTCCAGTGCTGTTATTTTCTCAGATTTTTTTCAAGCTGGAAACTTCGGCATCACCTATCATTCCCCACTGTAAGTCATCATCCAAAAATGATTGCACAGTGTCTCTCAGAACTAGTCTCTTCTCTCCATCCTGTGGCTACGCTTGTGGCCGCAGCTCTCTCAGGCAAGCAGATCCCTACATGGGTCAGTTCCTCCGTGACATTACTGGAGTCACACCACCCCTCCCAGCGTCTCTGCAGCTGCCCTGCCCTGGTTCTCTGTATCTCCTCCTCTTTCAATGTACACTTTTCTCCGTCAGGTTCCTCCGCTCCCCCTGCAGCCAGCCCACTCCCCCTGCTTGTGAAGCTTCCCTCCTTCCCTCCTTTAGTGCCTGTGGCATTTTATGTTGAGTCTTTATTTCCCATTCACCCCATTTACATCCTCATCTTCTTGGGCAATGTCTGTGTCTTACTCTTGTTTTGCCCACCGTATACAAATCACTTAGTCCCTATCGCTTAATGTCTGGGCCTATGTTCTTTGTATAAACTCCATGCCTTCTAACACAAGAGAGAGAGAAAATTACAATCCAGATATCAAGCAGTTAGCACTTACTTACATTGTGCAGGAAATTTTGGATTTATACATGTGGATACACTGGCCTGAAGGATTAAGATGTTTTAGAGGGGTGCTGCTCACTAGGGTGGCTTTGGAGTAAGTGAAGAGTTGACTGAAAAATGGTAGAGTTAATACTCCTACGTGGTAGAAGACTTGGGGAAGCAGACATAATCTATCCAAAGGCTTCCTTTCCATCTTGGTTTGGTAAGGCAAACCTGGAAACGCCCGGGCAGGGGCCCTGCTGGTTCTCTATGATGTGGGGGACAGGTAGGGAGGAAGAGCAGCTAACTGGTACTTGCAAAGCAAAGGTATCTGTGAATTGAAGGATAATTTTCAGGCACTGTTCCTTTCTGCATTCCTACAGGCAACCCTGGATGAAGTCCAGGGGACAAGTCTTGGTCCGTCCTGCCCCGTCAGTGTTTAGCACATTCACTGGCATATCCTAAATAAGCTTTGAGTGAATAGTGAATGAATGAGTCAGCTCAGCCGAGACGGTGGGCACGTTTCCAAATAGATAATTTTCCTTACTGGCATGCCTCCTTCTTTTGAGTAGTTCTTGATATTTTCCTGTGCTTCTGAGATCAGTAGTCATCACCCCTACACACACACACACACACACACACACACACTTGCCTTAATCTCTTTTTAACTACTGAAGGAAGGTTCTCCCAGCACTTCTCATGCAAGTCCCTCCCTTAGTGACATGATGGGTAGAAAACCGTTAGGAAAAACTGTTAGGGAGGGTTCGTGGCCATGGATGTGCTTTGGATTGTGGCTGGGTCCCAGAATAACTTCTCTACTGTGTGTCTTCAAAAGAGTCCATTAAAACAAATTCTTGACTTTTCTCCAGATATTAAAAATGTGCTATCCAAACCTATTTGAAATCCAAATATATTTCATGGTGTGTGTTATTATTTTAACGGACACTTTAGTCACCAAACTTATGGTGTCAGTAGGCAAGTTCAAGGGCTGTTAGACTGCTCAGAATCTAACTGCAGTAATACGGAGGGAGCCGGGCTGCTTTCACAGGGAAGTGAAGACAGAAACTCCCTGTTTAACGTGAGGTCTCACTTTCCATTCGCATTTATTTATTTTATTCTCAAATTTTCAGTTTTCTCATAATCACACTATATGTTTAGATCCTTTATAAAGAGCAATAGCTGTATGGCTCAGGCTCCCTGTGGGTTGCTAAGATCATAAAAATTAGGAAGTAAAGGCTAACATTTCATGTATGAGATAATGGTACTCTTGGCTTCTTGCATTTCAAACAAGAAACATTTATATCTACCTTTGTAATCAGAGAGATTTTAAGAAATGAGTGTGTCCTATCCTTAGGGCTAGTCATGGGTGTGTGTGTGTGTAGTATGGAGCACCCTAAAATTAAAATTTCAGAAGTATGCTATTATAAATATTACTATACCTATCCAACCTACCTTCCGAAGTTTTATAACAAAGTAACCACTATTTTGACAACAGGTTGAAAAGCTTAACTGCTGTTAATATAAAGAGAAACTAGCCATTAGCTTACTTTTCTGTTCCTGGCAGAAATCCACAGGTGGGAAGATTTTAATGCTCTGGGACACAGTCTGGCTTCTGGAATCTTTGCCTTGAGGATATATGCAGTTGCTGTGGATGGTAAAGCTTTCAAGATATGCAGGATTCCTGAGAATGATCCATACCCAGGAGTGACAAATTCATTTGGTCCTTTTGAGAGATTGCATTTCACAGCAGCATTCCTGGTGCAGGTGGCCTGGCTGCTCTGCTCAGTGTAGGGACCAGTGAGGAGCAGGAAGGGGATGTTTAACTGCACCCTCTTTGGGGCCAGAGCTCAAATCAGAAACCTTGATGCTTTGTGTTCGTTGGCTATGTTCATTACTAAGAGAAAATCAGAAAGTGCCTTTTTGGAGATCGGTTTTCCAAGTGATTTCATTCGTGCTTATTAATTAAAGTTATCTTGCCTATCTGGATTTGGTATCCTTTTTCTTCTTATTTCTAGAATGACTACTGCTAAACCCTTACTTGCTCTTTCTAGTTGGTAATTAAGCCCCTAATCAACTTGCCTAAGGGCAGTTTCCTGGTTTTTGTTATTTGGGCTGAAACAGAGTTGATTCTTAAAAGGGTATGATAAAAAATTAAGTGTGCCAAGGAACTTTAAAAAACTATGTAAGCAGTCTTAGGATGTTTGGAGAGTTTGATGAAGTCACTGTATACCTCTATGTAAAACCACAATGGGGTATAAATATCGGCCCCTCCACAAAAGAAACTCTGAGAAGTTCTTTAACAAAAGTCAGCTTATTAAACTGTAAGAGAAGAGTTATGTTTTCATTTGAGTAAAATAACTTAGAATTCAGAGAACAAAACTGAAGGAGAACTTGGTTTCTGCAAAGAATTAGATGCTTAGTCCATCCTTGCTGCAATGACAAAATCCTTTAGACTAGGTAATTTCTAAATAATACAAGTGTATTTCTCACAGTTCTAAAAGCTGGGAAGTTCAAGATCAAGGCAGCAGATTGGATGTCCAGTGAAGGCTTGGCTCTCTGCTTCATAGATGGAACCTCCTGCTGTGTGGCACACAGGCCAACAGGCTTCCTCCAGCCCTTTCATAAGGTCACTGATCCCCTTCCTGAGGGCTCCCCCTCTTGTCTTAATTACCTCCTTAAGGCCCCATGTCTTAATGCTGGCAGTTAAGTTTCAACATATGAATTTTGAGGGAGACACATTTAGACCATAGCTGGACCCTTAACACACTGTCAAGAATAAGGATATTTTCTTCTTATATAAATAATATATAATATATAAATAATACTAACCAGACTCCATTACCAAGTATACTCTTGTGGGGGCTTCAGAGGGGTTTAACCTCTTTATTGAGATTCGATTCATATACTGCATAATTCACCCATTTAGAATGTGTGATTCAGGATGTTTTGATACAGTAGAATGTCTGTAAGGCGACTATCCAGGGCACTGTGACAAACTGGTCAATGTACGGTGGTGGTCAACATAAGGAACTAGGCCAGTGGTTCTCAACCTTCCTAGTGCTGTGGCCCTTTAATACAGTTCCTGTGGGTCATGACCCACAGGTTGAGAACCGCTGAACTAGGCCTATTGTCCTGATATGTGCATGTCTGGTCTGTGAAAATGAGGTCAACCTAAGGAGGTGGTCAACTTTGGAGGTTCTATGGTCTATTCACAGTCATGCAGTCATCACCACAATTTTACATTTTCAGCACTCCATAAAGAAACCCCATACCCTTGAGCTATCATTCCCAATTTATCCATTCACCTCCAGTTGTAGGCAACCATTAATCTGATTTTTTTCTGTATGATTTCCCTATTCTGTACATTCATATAAGTGGAATCATATAACGTTTGTCCTTTTTTGGCTGCCTTTCATTTAGCATGTTACCAGGGTTCCTCCATGCTGTGACATGTATCTGTACATCATTCCTTTTTATAACACTCTTGTGTTTTTAAATGTGAATGCTGATGGCATTCCCCTGCAGTGAAATATACGTCCAGTTTTCCTTGGTGATGTTTTGGGAGGTCACGATGTAGGGATCATATTTTAAGCTAATTTCTGTTTTCTAAATCCAACATTGTAAAGTTATTTGTTCAGTCTTTGTTCAGATAAAACATTTACCTTGTTAAAGAATATTTACCTTACTAAAGAACTTTGCCTTTTTTATACATAAGAAAAAATAATTTTTTTTTTTTTTTTTAGAGACAGAGTCTCACTTTATTGCCCTTGGTAGAATGCTGTGGCATCACACAGCTCACAGCAACCTCCAACTCTTGAGCTTAGGAGATTTTCTTGGCTCAGCCTTCCAAGCAGCTGGGATCATAGGCACCTGCTACAACGCCCGGCTATTTTTTTGTTGCAGTTTGGCTGGGGCTGGGTTTGAACCTGCCACCCTCTGTATATGGGGCCAGCACCCTACCCAGTGAGCCACACCCAAGAGAAAATAATTTTTATTATTTAATTATTGATTCATTTATCGATTGATTGATTTTAGAGATAAGATCTCACTGTTTCCAGGGCTAGAGTGCAGTGCCATGATGTCATTATAGCTGACTGCAACCTCAGACTCCTGGGCTCTATCAATCCTCCTGCCTCAGCCTCCTGACTAGCTGGGACTATAGCTACTTTTTGGTAGAAGTGGAGTCTCACTTTTGCTTAGGCTGGTCTCGTACACTTATCTCAGGTAATCTTCCTGCCTAGGTCTCCCAGAGTGCTGGGATTATAGACATGAGCCACTACACCTGGCCAAAATAATTTTTTTAATGTTTTATTTTTACAGATTTAGGGAGTACACGTTCAGTTTTGTGGGACAAGTGGTGAATTCTGGGCTCTCACTGCAGCCATCACCCAAATGATGTGCACTGTATCCATTAAGCAATTGTCCTCATCTCTCGCTCCTCTTTACCTCCCACCCTCTGAGTCTCCAGGGTCTTTCATCTCACACGCCGTGTCTACGGGTACCCATTATTTAGCTTCCATGTGTGTGTACTTGAATTTCTGTTTCTGAGTTATTTCACTTAAGATGGTGGCCTCCTATTCCATCTGTGGTGCTATAAAAAAAAGATTCTCTTTTTTGGGGGATGAGTAGTAGTCCATTGTGTATACATACCATATTTTGTTTATCCAGTCATCTGTTGGTTGACAGTTAGGTTGATTCCATATCTTTGCTATTATGAATTGTGCTGTGATAAACATGGATGTGTAGGGATCTTTGTGATATATTGATTTCTTTTCCTTTGGGTAGAAATTCAGTAGTGGTATTTCTGGGTCGTATGGTAGATCTATTTTTAATTCTTTGAGAAATCTCTGTCCTGGTTTCCACAGAGTTTGCTCTAATTTACATTCCTTCCTACAGTGTAAGTGTTCCTTTTTCTCCCATCCTCACTAACATTTGTTAAATAATTTTGTTATATATTTGTACCTATAAATAGGATTCACATAACTATTAGAGGGACTCTGTGTATTTATTCCTTTCAATGAGGAAGTGTATTTTTGTTTTTTATTTCACCCTAATTATTAATATTCACAAGTCAGAAATAGGAGATTGCTTTAATTTTATCGATAAAATGCTGTTTTGTATCCAAAATCTTAGGTCCTTTTGATGTTGTCCTATATAATTTTATAGTTATGTCAGAAAAGTGAAAGATGCCTGTAATTTTTATTAACCAGCTTGAATAGAAGCAGTCATTTTGTGAAGTCTTGAGCAGACCCCTCCCACAGCACAGCTGTTACAGGTTTTTAAATAATCTGTTAGGAAGATTGATGGGTGCCACCAAAACAATTTAAATTATTTTATTTATCTAAAATTAAGGTGCATATAGAGATATAAAGCCTATGTCAGTCCTGATAGTCTGTGAGTCATGCTTTTTTTTCAATTTCTGCCAAGCAGAGCCTTTTGGGAATCCAATTACAAGGTATCCATAATGTAATCCTTGTCATGACAGTTGTAAAACTTTTCAAAAAGTGTTATGTTTATCAAATAATACACAAAACAAGAAGGAATAGGCCTTATTTCAGATGGAAAGTTTGAGAGATTCTTACAGAGAGTTTTTTCCAGGCAAATCATTTTGATCTTTCTTATAAATAAATTTTAATGTACATTAAGTTTTAATAGATTCTAAAGCATTATTCCTTTTCTTCCTTTTCAGAAGTATCTCTGGACTACTTGGTAAAGAGATAGTAGTAACAGGCTTATATAAAAGTCAGGAAGCAAATTGAAAATTGAGCTGTCTTCAAATTGTTTATTTCTTTATGTGCCACCTTATGCCAAGATAGACGAAGGCTTTCTGTTAAGCTTTCCCTCAGCAAATCCATAAAAATTTCAGATTACTGAACCCTGTTAACTGTATTAATTAACTTAAGCCTCATTTATGAGCTGACCTGGTAGCAATGTGTAAAGATTTGATATTTCTCATTTGACATTCTGACATGGAAGTATTTCAGTTTGGTTTTCTTCCTTTTCAAAATATAGTCATGGCATCAAAAGGTAATATATTTGGGCATCAAGATGGAGAAATGTAGCAAAGACGTGAATCGGCTACAGCAGAGGGCACAGCAGGCAGCCCCGCCGTCAGCCAGGGACTCACCCCTGGACCTGAGGAACTGCGAGCCTGTGATGCAGTTGCATTTTCCTGGGTGTTCATATAGGGAACAGTCTACCCCTGAGCAAGAGCGAGACCCGTCTCTACTCAAAATGGGAAAAACTAGCCAGCTGTCATGGCAGGCACCTGTAGTCCCAGCTACTCAGGAGGCCGAGGCAAGAGGATAGTGTGAACCCTGGAGTTTGAGGTTGCTGTGAGCTAGGACTCCCTGTCACTCTACCCAGGCACAGAGTGAGACTCTGTCTCAAAAAAAAAAAAAGAAAGAGCCTGTCTTTTCTTTTCTATTAAGGCCATACTGTGTGTGCAGGTTGGTGTTCATGAGAGAAGAGAGAGCATATATATTTGAAAACCACCGCCAGGTATGTTGCTTTTACATGTACCCCGTGCTGTGATAACAACTTGGCAAAGTACTTTGTAGGCATCTTTTAAGTTGGTGAAACAGTTGTGTGGGATTTGAGAAATATTATATCCTGACAGAAGGCTGATGTGCAATGTACATGCCTTGGGGAGGGGGTGCTACGTCAGTTGGGGGGCTGAGCAATTTTTTATTTTGCTTTTTGGTTGTTGTCATTGCATTTCCTAACTTCACTGTTTTCCGATGTGCTTAATGGTAATGTAATATTTTCATTACAGCAGTGGAAGGAGTTTACCTTTTGACATTAAGAAGCTTGCTGATTTAAAAAGCGGACAGACTGGAGGCAACCAGTGTCCTTTGATTAGTCTAGTGACCTCAGGCAGAGTTGGACGGGGTGCAGATCTTTCTCATGCATGCATCTGAGCCACCACGTAGCATCTGCTCTGAAGAAGTCACTTAGAATGAAGGATGTTTACTGATCCAGAGAACTGTGCTTTCTGAGTGGGAATTGGGGAGAGTCCGGCTGTGAGAGAGGACACAGAAAGAGAGCAGAAGTGGATTTCCCAGCTTCGTGAACCGCTTGAATGGCAGCTTTATTTGGAGAGCTGAGAGCATTCTGTGGCCGTGGACTGCGTGCATCTGTTTCATCTGGAGGGTTAGGAACAGACCCAGGGAAAACTGCCTGCTCTGAGCTAATGGTGAAATAACAAAGTGGGAAGAAAGGACCCTGATTAGCTCAGTGAAGTCCATTGTGGGCTTCCATTTTGCCACAAGTGAAAGAAAAACTTCACTTTCCTTTTTTTCTTTTTTCCCCTGTAGCTTGCCAAGCCCCTTTGGTGGACATCCAGGGCTAGGCTTCCCAAAGAGAATTCCTTAATAGACAGAAGCACCTAACTTTCTGCTTCCCTGACTGCCAAGCCAATTGGTGATTTCTCCCACCTTCCTGTGGTCCTTTCAGGCCTGAGAGGCCCAGAAGAGACAAGAATACTGGCCCTTGGTTCATTTTGCTATAGACATGATCACAATTGAGAAATCACTTTGTTTACGGTGGGTTAGGTCAGCTCCCTGTACCCGGGGGCAATTGTTTACAGTCCCAATTAGAAAACTGAAGACACGAACTCACCAGGAAGGCTTTCTGGAAAATTGCTTGGTCTGGGTGTCCGAGTTCAGAGTGGCTGTGTTGAGGGAGTCGGCGTACGGCGTCGTAATTTACACCATCTATCTCTTTCTGACTTGGGGGCCTCTGGCAAATTGCATGTCTACGTGTTGGATTAGTTTGGAATTTAATCATGCATTATTTTCCCTCCAATTAAATTATTTATATATTTGATTAACGTTTTCACTGCTGGGAAGTCAAATTTTCAATGAAACTACAAACAAATGCATGCCCATTGAATTTCAAGCCAGCTTCACATGAGATCAGTTCATCTGTTGAGAGAGTTCACCGTGTATTTCTTTTCTTATCTACTTTGGGTTTCGATGAGAAAAAGAATGCGTATGTTTTCAACCCAGTCTGGGAAAACGATGCAGACAGTGGCATGTGCCTGGCCTATCTCCTGCCTTCACTGGCTGGTTTTTGTAGCTCAGGGTCCATCCTCCTGCCTCGCCTTTTCTCTGGCACTAAAACACACCTTCTAACTTTACTTTCTCAGGCTTTAGAGCTAACCTGACAGGTGCTGGCACAAGGCAACATTTTATGAGGGAGCACTCTGAGGCCCATGGACCATATCCAGCTCCTTGTTTTTGTAAATTTTTTTTTGTTGTTTGTTTTTTGAGACAGAGTCTTATTACATCGCCCTTGGTAGAGTGCCGTGTCATCACAGCTCACAGCAACCTGAGGCTCAAGTGATTCTCTTGCCTCAGCTTCCCAAGTAGCTGGAACTATAGGCAGCCACCATAATGCCTGGCTATTTTTTGGTTGTAGTTGTCATTGTTGTTTAGCTGGCCTAGGCTGGATTTGAACCTGCCAGCCTGGGTGTATGTGGCTGGTGCCACGCTACTAAGAATGTTATTGTTGTTGTTGTTTGAGACAGAGTCTCATTTTGTCACCCTCAGTAGAGTGTGGCAGCATCACAGCCCATAGCAACTTCAAACTCTTGGGCTCAAGTGATTCTCTTTCCTCAGCCTCCCAAGTAGCTGGGACTATAGGCGCCTGCCCCAAATCCTGTCTTATTTTTAGAGATGAGGTCTCACTCTGACTCAGGCTGGTCTTGAACTCGTGAGATCAGGGCAGTTCACCCACCTGGGCCATAATAATTGATGACCTCCTCTGTGCGGCATTTGGGCTGTAAAGAAGAGCAAGATAACTTGGTCCTCACCCTGCCGGGCCGTAGAAAACTGTGATCACAATGCAAGTTCGAACTCAAAGAGCAGTTACAGAAAATTAGCAATACATAATTAGCTGGGACTCAGATCTAGGGGACTTGGGGCGGAAGGTGAATATTCACTTTCTGGAGAGAAGTTTCTTTAACTGTCCAGTGCAAGTTCCTCCCTGCCTGCCCCATGTGGGGACAGCATCTGGTGCTTATGCTTGTGGGTTGGCGCAGGACTCCCGCGGCTCAGATTCCCACTTACTGTCCCAGAGGCAAAGGGCAGGAAAGCTGAGCAGGTCTAAATAGGAAATGATGATGACTTTTCCTGTCACTGCCCTCCTGCGCTCCTCTCCTCGTAGGGCAGATCCCTCAACTCCAGTGTAGGCAGAGTGCAACTTCAGTTACTTTGTGTCCAGTTTAGAACCTTCTTTCCATGTTGCCAGCGAGGCAGGCTGCCTGCCTGCCTGCAGGACCTAGCAGGCTGTTGGCGTGTCCTCTGTCACCTGAGGATCCAGGTGTGCCTCCAGGAGGCCTCTGCCTCTAAACCTTGGGTCTGGCTCCTCCAGTGTGTTGGGCAGGACAGGAGGGGAAGAGAAAGAGTCTGAGAGGCTCTTACTTCACTGGCCACTGTGGGCGCCTCCCCAGGGAGCTCCCCTGAGTGGCACAATTTTGCCCCCATGGCCTCTTCCCCCAGGGCAGACATAGAAAACAAGGCCTGACTTTTTTGTAGGGCTCTCTCTAGGGGCACCCCCACGTCCTCAGGCTGCAGACCTGACCCAGCTTGCTGCTTTGTAGACGGGCCTGGCAGCCGGCCCAGCCCCATTTACCTCACTAGTATGCGCTTGACCCGTGAAAAGCAGATGCCTGCTCACCATTCCCGCAGTGGCAGTGCCCGGGGTCTGCTGCACTGGTGTGGCCACGTCCCTCCTGCTGTGTGTGAGCCGCTTCCTGTTCCTCGGGGGCCCCGCACTCTGCTCTCCCTCAGTGCCACGTGTCCACGGTGGCCTTCCTTCCCTGCGCACAGGCGAAGGACCCCTCTCCCCCACTCCTCCAGGTCCTGCTGAAAAGGCTGCTCCATGGGAGAAGCCGACCCTCATCCCCACTGCTCCATGCTGATGTAGTGCCCTCCTGTTGTATGTTTTTATAAAACCCTGTTATTTCCCTTCACGATGCTTATCGCAGGTATAATTGTATAGTAATTTAAGTCATTATCTGTTTTCCTCCAGTAGACTGTAATTTCCTTGGGGCAGGAATCATGCCTGCCGTGTTCCCCAGCACAGGGCTGGTGTGAGTAGCGCCCAGCACATCCTTGTGAAAGCCTCAGAGAGAAAAGAAATGCTGTGACCCATGTATTCCTTTTGTTCCACCCAGCAAAGAGGGTTCCACGTAGATGCCTTTTCAATCCCTTTGCAGGCTTGATAGTGTATTATTTCAAAATTAACGAACCACTTTAAATTATCATTGTTTAGGGAGCAGGTAAAATGAAGTTGCATTAAGATAAACAAAAGCATGCAGTATAATGTCTTTTGCCCAGTGAAAGCTTAGTTCACCGCATGATTCAAATCAGTTCAGCAAACGTTTGCCAAGGCCCAGGATACTGTCGGTCGCTGAGAATTTGTAAAGATGTGGGTCTGTCCCTGAGGAATGGGCTTAGCTCACGTCCTAGTTCAGTTTCCCAGTTTCAGATTTTCCTCCCCCCGCCCTTTATTCCTCCCTTTTTCTCTCTTCATCACTCCCTGCTTTCTTTTCCTTCTTGCTTCCTTTCTTCCATGTGTATTAATCCGACAACCCAAGCTTATTCCCAATAACTTGGAAAACTGACCCAATAGCAATCTGTAGGACACAGTTCTATGTGATCACTTATGGTTTTTGCTGGAAAGGAGCATTCATAGGCCCCCTCTGTTTCATGTGGCTTAGTTTCCCAGGCTGGGCTTTGGCATACATTTGGAAAACCCTGGGTAATACACATGGGCTATGGAGGTAGCTGGAAGGTACTGGAAGGATGAATTTAAAGACTACATCTTGCTCCCTTCCCAGCACCTCTGTTCTTTCCCCAACCGTGTGTGCATCATTGTAACTTTTCAGAAATGGTCACACAGAAGGCATTTGGCTTTTGATGGGAAACCACCTCTGTTTGTCACAGAGTTGCTCTACCGCTGTGTACAGGAGTGACTGTGCTGGTTACTTTGCTCCTTTCAAAGCTTCTGACAGTATCTGTCTATGTGCCACTTGTGTGCCATCAGGTGCCATTGACTTCTGTTCATCACGTTTTCTGGAAGCTCCCTAGTGTAGGAGATGGAATAATAATTTTTCTCTGCCCTCATCCAGTTTAAACTCCAGGAACAGCACCAAAATAGCAATTTTTTAAAATAAAACTTTATTTTTTCCCCCCTAAAACTGTGGGCCACCTAGTGGAGTAACTGGGAAAGGGCCTCTCTGAGGACAGAATTTTCCCTGCAGGCCCGAGACCACGGCCTTTGCGAGTCAGAGCCATTGTGGGAAAGTAACTAAAGGTTGTGTCACCAGCAGACAGGGTATGGAAACACTGGGAGTGTTCTCTCTTCCTAAGCAAATTTTTTAATGCTTATATTTCCACGTATAACTCAGAAAGTGCTTACAAAAGCCTTAAATTAAGGCAAATAAAATGCAGCATCACCATCAGAATAAAAACCAATAGCATCAACCTGGGATACAAATGTTCTCAAGAGTCTGTCACTGGACATTTCCGTAATGTGCTCATTTTACTGAGATTGGTCTTAGTTTGACTCTGAGTTAAGGATCTCTTTCTCTGGTCCTGCGGTAGTTTTCTCATGTCTTCCAATTACAGAGTGTTGGACATATTAATACAAGAAACTAGATTCAAGAAAATGATTCTAAAACTTGGAATTGGTGAGGAATTCAGGGAGTTTCATTTTTAATTTTAAAACCTGATCAATAGAAATTTTTATTTTTGAGACAGAGTCTCACTATGTCACCCTTGGTAGAGTGCTGTGGCATCATAGCTCACAGCAACCTTGAACTCTTGGACTTAAGTAATTCTTTTGCCTCAGCCTCTGAATTAGCTGGGACTACAGGCACCTGCCACAACACCCAGCTGTTTTTTTGTTGTAGTTGTCATTGCTGTTTAGCAGGCCCAGGAGGGGTTCAGATCAGCCAGCCTCATTGTATGTGGCTGGCGCCCTAGTTACTGAGCTGCGGGTGCCAAGCCCTGATCAATAGAATTTTAGAACTGGGAAAGCCCATAGCAATTTATGAGTCTGTACTTTATTTTGCATGTGAAGGAAACTAAGGCCCTCCCTGAGGGACCCCGTCATGTGTGGATGATCACAGTCCTCTTCACCATCTAACTCATTTCTCTCTGATTCTTAGGAAGAAATCTTACTGCACCTGAACTAAAGTTTCATTTGAAAGCATTTTTTTTTTTTTGAGACAGAGTCTCACTACATCGCCCTCAGTAGAGTGCCATGGCGTCACAGCTCACAGCAACCTCAAACTCTTGGGCTTAAGCAATTATCTTGCCTCAACCTCCCAAGTAGCTGGGACTACAGGTGCCTGCCACAACGCCAGCTTTCTTTGTTGTAGTTGTTGTTGTTTAGCAGGCCTGGGCTGAGTTCAAACCCACCAGCCTGGCACATGTAGCCAGTACCCTGACTGCTGAGCTATGGGCACTGAGCCTGAAAGCACTTTTGGTTTTTTTATCCCTCCTTGCAGAATGGTACATGTGTGTGCGTGTCTCTGTTTGTGTTCCCTTTTTGAAGTGTGAGCCAAGGCACCAACCTAAGGCCAAGCACATGTGAGAGCTGAGAGCATCTCTCTGCAGCTGCCTGGTCTTGACCTTTGGCAGAGGAGAAATAGCTGAGGCTCAGGGAGGTCAGGAGCCGCTGACCCCATCGCACACATAGCTGGCTGCAAAACCAGACCTGAGCTCTGCTTTTCAGCCGCTCTGGGTGCTACAGTACTGCTGTCCGCGGCGCCACGCCCCCGCCCCACAATGTCACTCCTGCTGGGTAGGAAGCATGTGTGTATAGTTCACCGAGAGTAAATCTGCTGGAGAAGTGCCCTGACTTGATACAGAGAATCTGTAACAGGGTAAAGCACTTTGTGTCATCTTCAGGACTCCATGGAGGCGTTTTTAATACTTCCTTCTGTCGCCTTCAGAAATGAGGAAGACATTTCCATTTGATTTCTCTCTCTTTTCCCAAACGCCAGCATATAAATAATGACCACATTCATGGAGAGAAGAAGGAGTTTGTGTGCCGGTGGCTGGATTGCTCAAGAGAGCAGAAACCCTTCAAAGCCCAGTATATGCTGGTCGTGCACATGAGGAGACACACGGGCGAGAAGCCTCACAAATGCACTGTGAGTACAGAAGGGTGGGGCGGGCTTGGGGTCGATTTGGCGTGTCCTCTCTCCTGAGCAGCTCCTTCCTTATAGTCTAAAGAGCAGCTCTACATACTGACAACTCCAGCCGTGGGGAGGCGTGGTTGGGAGGTGGGAGAAGTGGGCTGGAGTTTTATCCAGAGATGTTAGACAGCGCAGCTCTGCAGGGTGTGGGGAGCAGCCAGCACTGAGAACTGGGACAAGGCCTCATCACTCACTCAGCACAAAGGATCAAGGTGCCAGGGACTCAGTAGGCGAAGGGAGGTGCCAGCAGCCTCCAACTTACAGAGTTGATCCTTATCTCCATACCTGATCTTAAAGTCCCTCCTTGCTGTCCTCATCAGTCCCCATGGGTATGATAGGCCTATGGCATGGCTGGGCCTGCTGCGGGGCTAAGCATTTTCCCACTGCAGTGCCCACCAGGTGCCCTGCTCATCTCTGGTTCTTTACATCTTAAAGGCCCTTTACAGACATGATCAAATTCCAAGTCTTTGTGTGGACACAAGGCCATATTAATGAACTTGGTGCTGAATCTGAAATCAGTGGGAATTCAAGGAGATCAACAAGCAGATAATAAAACCCATTGTCCATGTTGAGTGGTCTATTTAAAAAAAAAAAAAACTTAAGGACTTTCACTGGCACTGAAAATGCTTTATGTTGAACTGCATCAAGCCACATCTGAATCCCATAAAGGCAGAGTTTACTGGACTTTTTGTTCCTTGGTTTCGAAAAGCTGCTGACCCTCCATTTTTCATCAACTTTGAGGACGTGTCGGGCATGAGCTGCTGTTGCTATTGTGTGGAGTAATCCAGATTTACCTGTTGTCTTTAGTTTGAAGGTTGCACAAAGGCCTACTCGAGACTAGAAAACTTGAAAACACACTTGAGATCTCACACTGGAGAGAAGCCATACGTCTGTGAACATGAAGGCTGCAACAAGGCTTTCTCAAACGCCTCCGATCGGGCCAAGCACCAGAACAGGACACATTCCAATGAGGTACGTGTCCTCTACAGGCCCTTAGCTGGTGGGGAGAGACAGAGAACTCTATGGGGCGCGGTGGAAAGGTGTGCTGTGTTCCATGTTCCTTTCCTCTTGGCCGCTCCTAGCTTGAGTGGGTTCTGACCGTGCAGGTGAAGGCTTGGGCCTCAGAGATGGGCCTAAAAACTGGGCCTTATTTGGTGAGTACTGCAGATGAAGGGGAAACCTCTTAAAACCCCTGGTGAACTTCATTAGTTCTTCTTATTCCTAACTGCCACCTACTGGTCAAACAGGAAGAGCATTTAATTTGGAATTCTGTCTACTTGCTGTGCCCAAAGTAGCGTGAATCTTACGTAAAGGACGACCTTATAAGCACCAAGGATGGATTCAGAAGCTGCATGTTGGCAGCTGACAGCTTACTGCTAAGGCAGCCACTTTTATTAGTTTTCACCAGGTGGTATTTTCAATTCATTATATCGAGAAAGACTTACAGGGCAGCTAGACTTTGCTAAGTAAGATTTCCGGACGTTGTAAATTCCAAAGGATCTGGGAAGATGTTCTCAGAAACCCAGAATAGTTTCGAGTCAGTTTTTTAAGATTATATATTGAGTAAAGCTGTTGTGTTGCTGTTATTTTTAGGTAGTTATCCCCTCAGCAATGCAAGTGTAAGAATGAAAATGATTTCACGTTTGTTTTGCTTAGACTTCCAACTTCTTGCTGCTCTAGCTCAAGTTCTGACTTCTCTATGAAAGCTTCTCTTGAATATATCAAGACTGACAAAAAGATACCCCACTTATTTGGGATAGAAATAGGATAAGTAATTGGAATTTGTTAATATGAGACATAGCCCCACAAAGTACGTCATCAATTATTTTGAAATGTGTTAGAGAAGGAATATTTTGCACACAAAAGACCTTGGAGTGGCTGTCATTTAAACTCACCAGATGCAAGTCAAGCTCATTTACGATCCTTCAGATAGAGAGTTGCGGGGAGAGAATCTGGTTAAAACAAAGTGAGCCATTCCACTCAGTGGCCATTTGACTTTAAGACAACAAAGACAATTCTCACCCAATTTTGTTTCAGCTAAACTGATAGAGCAAAGCCAACTCTAAGGAGATTAGCCACACTCCCTAAAAAGCGCACTCACACACAGACTCACACGTGCAAGTTCGTATATACCAACTCTTTTTGAAAAGGTCACAGTGGAATAAGGAAACTCAAGTCACTTGGAATCTTTTATTATTGACCAACTATTTGAAGACATTTTACAGGAAATGCCACATCTCCATTTTTATGTCAAAAAAGTTTTACTTTGTGCAATACTGCAGTACAATCTGTTGGGCTTATTTTGTACATTTTAGGGAGTCTAGGATAGGCAAGTCCATAGAGACAGTAGATTAGTGGTTCCCAGAAACTCAGGAAGCAGGGAGTAGTTATGGCTCCTGATGGGTCCAAGGTTTCTTTCCGGGAGTGGTGAAGATACTCTGGAATTAGGTAGCGCAATGATTGCACGACTTCCAAAATGTACTAACTGCCATGGAATTGTGTAATTTAAGAGGATTACTTTTACATGTGAATTCTGTCTCAGTCTTAAAATTTTAAGGGGTTCTGACTTAGACTTTAATTAATACAAATTTTAAGTATATTTTATATAGCTAAGTATAATTTTAACTATAAATTTAAAGGGTATTCATTACTATAGATTTTATTCTTTTCTATTATTGTGGAGAAGTATTAGCAGTGGCTATGTGAGGATTAAATTATATACAAAGATAATTACTGAGCTTTTTAATCTTTTTATGGACCCAGACTATTTGCACGTTTGTTTGCTTTAATTAAGTGTGTGATAGTTGAGCTTGTGTCTTCTGTGAGCTAAAGAGACCAAACTGTATGAGAGTTGAGTATTTGTTATGAGATTAAGAGATATCTTTATCAATAATATCATTTACCACCGTGAGCAATTGACTTAAATTAGTAACCTTGATCAGAATTACATAATTAAAATTTTGCTTACAAACATGTAAAGCGTATTTCTCTCCTCCATATGCCGGGCTTTGCCCTTGCATATAAATGATAGACATTCTCTGATACAGCAAAATTAAGTTTGTCCAGGAACACCAGATCTACATACTCATACAATCCTCGATAAATCAAATTATTCCCTTTCATTTATTTGCACCTTCATTTATGCACTAAGCAAATACTGACCCCTGGTTAAGTGCCAGGCACTTTGCTAGTCTAGGTGGGGTAAAGGCTATAATGGAGAACGGGAAGGGGATACTTCTGTGCAGGGATGCTGTTCTGTCACTGCCTCAGTACCCCAGCCCTCAGGCTCTCTTGTCCTTGTAAGGCCACTGGGCTGTAGCAGTGACCTCTGATGGGACACTCTACACCAAACCACAGAGTTCATGTCCCTCCCGAAGATACCATTAAACGAGTTTCTGTAACCTCTGATTCTGTTGAATCTCCTCCAGAAAGCTCCAGTGGCTCCATCTTCCCTATAGATAGGGAAGACTCTTTAAGCTTAGAGAAGCACTTGTTCTTACCTGGACCCAGCCTGTCCTTCCAGTACTGATCTGTCACTGTCATAACCAGGAACAGAATCTCCCCATAAGCCTATAGTGTGGAAGTCCCGGTTTACATGCATGTAGAGAGGTTCTGCCACTGGACCTTGGCACAGGACACATCTCTGGCCCTCATTTATGCTTTCTCCTAATGAAAGCTCCATTTACCGAGTGCTTATTATATTCCATTCATCCTGATAAGCACTTGATGAACATGGTGTTATTTAACATTCACCATAACCCCAGGAACAGGCACTACACCCAAATACAGAATCTTGATAACTGATCCTTCCTATGATCATGCAGCTGAAAAACGATCTCTCCTCTGGCTCCTTACATGGCACTCATACTTTACATTGTCGGTAATTACATTGTCTTATTTTTCCTAATATGTTCGCAAGTTTGTGGCCACAGAATCTTGCATGTAATAGGGATCATTAGTTTATCAAAAATAATTGTTTGGGTAAGTTCTACAAAGTCAGGAGAAGTAGTACCAACTACTTCAACCAAGTCCCGTCAGTGTAGTGAGTCAGAAAGGTAACCACCATGCCAAAAGTTGAATATCCAACACACGAAAATGGGCTCCTCAGTAAGTCTGACAGCATTCATCTTAGCTTCTAATTGTGCTTTATTTCAATCATTGATCACCCCCAAATTTAGGGACAAGCTATACGAGGGGTTAACATGTTTCATTGATGTTCTGTTGTGAAGTGCAGATTTCCTGAACCTAACTGTGTCCTTGTGAATTTTTGTGGCTGGATAACGTAGAAGTTCACATTTAAGGGCACACGGGTACAGGTGGACTTGGACGGGCTGTTGTTCATGGAGTGCAGGGGCTGACGAACAGCTGTATTCTCCTTCCACATTAGCTGTGCCCCCATTTCTAGGCTAACCCATAACATTCACATGCATTTATTTATAGGAAGAGTGGCTCTTTACACATGTAGTGTGGCCAGGCTTCGTGATCTCTCTCCCCTTCTGGGGTTCACACCCCTGCCCATACATCCCTGGCCGCCTGCTGATGAAGCTGTCACAGCAATGCCTTAAGCAAGCATAGTGACCGTGTCGGAACGCTATAAGGTAATGGCACTAATCGTCAGAGCCATTCTTCTGTCCCTAATGCATAGAATTTGATGCACTCATTTCGTATATAGGGCAAATCACACAAGCTCCTGAATAGACGTAATTCATAGTTAATGGGAATCAATTGTACCTAAAGGAATCTCAAATTTGGAGGTGAAGCCTCTCAGGATAATTTTCGGGATCTTTGCCTTACTACATTAAGACATTTCAGCATTTTAGGTAGCACTCAGTCTGTTCTTGGCTTTTAGTGAAAAAGCATCCTTTACACATAAATTCTACAAGACCTGGTATCTTTTTAAATATAATGGGTGCATTATATTAATCATGTTTTTTATGACGATAGCTTACCTAATAGCTCATTTTCTATACAGAGATACCAATATTACTTTTACAAGCATCTATGAATATATTTTATTTCATGCCAAGTGAGAAAAATCACAATTCTGATGAGCACAAGCCCCCCAGTCTGTGATTTGAGGGAATAGTCAGCTGTATGCATCTGTGTAATTCTTAATAACTGTATCTTTAGGCTCGATTATTGACCTACAAAGAAAATGAAATTAGCGTACAAACATTTTTAGGCCTTGGTGAGTACTCAGGGAAAGAGCACAGATCAGAAACCCCAGCCACGTCGCATCACATATCAGCCTTCATGGTTCATGATGAGTGTCTGTGGCCAGCCAATATCAGGACTTTCCAATTTGAGTATCAGAAAGGTTCTGGATATTTTGATCTCTGGACATCCCCACACAGTTGTAATGCTACCCAAAGGAACACATTTCAGTGACACCTAACAGAGAGAGGCTAGAAGCAATTTTTTAATTATGCCTAGTTCTACGTAGTGAACTTTCAAAGGGGGCTGCGTGATATTAGATCTCAAAATCAGGATATCCATAAGAAATTTCTTCACGTAACCTCTTCTGAAAGGTATGCAGCATTCTCCTGATCAGATGATGGGTGTCTTTTAAGCCTTCTACTATTGTCTCCATCATCATCTTCCTCATTAAATATCTATCAAGTGACTACCATGGTGCCATGATCCTTTTTCCTGCTTACAGAATAAAAGCTGTTAAGAACATCCAAGCAATTTACACATTCTAAGTTCTCCCTGAACTCGCCCTAAAATGATAATCTATTACAGCTACATTCTATGGATATGGAGTAATGTCCAAATGGCCTTACTTAACCCAAAGGCTCATGAAAGTATTTTGTCAGAATTAAAATGTTACAAGCAACCATGAAGGCGGTGGGGCTGGGCACAGGCACTTTCATAGCACTGTTAACTCCTTCTTGTGGCATTTGGCAGAAACCGTACGTGTGCAAAATCCCAGGCTGCACTAAGCGTTACACAGACCCCAGCTCCCTCCGGAAACATGTGAAGACAGTGCATGGCCCAGAGGCTCATGTCACCAAGAAGCAGCGAGGGGACATACATCCTCGGCCCCCACCCCCACGAGATTCCGGCAGCCACTCACAGTCCAGGTCACCCGGCCGGTCGACTCAGGGAGCCCTTGGGGAGCAGAAGGACCTCAGCAGCACTACCTCAAAGCGGGAAGAATGCCTCCAGGTGAAGACGGTCAAGGCAGAGAAGCCCATGGTATGTCATTCACTCTCCTGATCTTCCCAGAGCTGGCCAGCATTATGTGAAAGAGGGTCAGACTGCCCCATCCTCTCTGCATCAGGCTATCTCTGAATTGAGGAGGCCATGGGCCCAGGCCCTAGATTGCTTACTTGAATTTGATAAGGTCAAAGCATTTCCAGGTTTCCTAACTGACTTCACAGTTGATCTAGATCCGTACCACTGGTATGGAAGGAAGGCGCTCCTGGGCCTGGCTGGAATGTAGAAACATGTGTCCTATCATCTTTGCCTGGGTGACCCCAAGATAGGTAAACCACAGTTCTTATTCTTTAGGGGTTTAAAAGTCCAATGGGATATACAGGAAACCAATACATGGCCCTCAGTGTGATGGGGCCATGTAGAGTGTCCGAGAGAGGAAAGAATCCTCCAGTGCACTTAGAGGCCAGCGGAGGCCCGGTGGTGGTCACTCAGTGCTCGAGGGGGACTGGAGGGGGGGCAGAGCAGGGGCAGGAGCTCGAGGGGTGCAGGGGGACGTGCAGGAGCACAAAGGGGTGAGGTGCAACCAGCACAGCATCACAGAGGTTGGTTTTTTTTTAAGTCACTCTAGTACCAGTCTACGATCTGGTAAACTGGGGGTTATTTCTGCGGCTGTGCATGAACCAGGGAGACACAGACCAATGGAGAGATGTGAAAGATTGTGTAGGCACACATCTTTATGTTTTGGTGACTAACAGGATGGGTGGATTCTCCTCTTTCAGCTTCTTTCAAACTTCAGTTGATGTGTGCTTTTACAAAACACCTAAAAATTTCAAAAGGAAAACCAGAAAAATTAAAAGGAATGGTTCTGAGAAGAAGTTCAGCATATCTGTATTGGGCCGTGTGTATAATGGATTGAACTATATGAATATATTGAGTTCTAGGCTGTCATGCTGAAGACCTGTGGAGGAAGTGAATTAGGTAGAGGCTGCATACTTGGGTTTTGAATACACATGAATGATCAGGCAAGCAGACACATGCTTAGTTAAAGGAAGAATTTTCTTAAAATTAGAGCAGTCCAGCAATTGAATTGCTTCCTATGAATTCATAAATGATGTCACTGTATATGAGATCATATAGGCAGGAAGTAATGCACAAACAATTCCACCATCAGCAGGGTAGGTGGGAAGGTACATTTTAATGGCTTACTAAGTTTGTCCTTGAACTCTTAAGAGTCTTAGAGAAAGACAGTAAGTCTAGCCAAAAATAATGCAAATAGACTATCCAGATTTATCATTATTTCTCAGTGGGTAGCTATACTTTGCTTTTTTTAAAAAAAGCATCTGAATAAAATGTATATATATGTATTATGACTGATTGCTATATATTTAAAAATTAATCAGTTCGTAAACTGTGTTTTATGTACTTTTTTTGGAGGGGCCCACATACTGACTCCTAAACTAAAGTCCACCTGTATGGCAACTGTGCAAAACACCCAACAGTTTATCCTCTGGTGTTTAATGAAGCGAGGAAAGTGAATCTGTACCCCTGTAGGCTCTGTCATTGAAAGATGATGTTTGATGTTCTTGGGACAGCCTAAGAACCCAGAATCCCTTGTACCGTTAATGTACATCCCTAGCTTAAGAAAACTTGTCATATTCTCTCCAAACACTCATTGTTTAAGAAGAAAATCGGTAGAAGTAAAAACTTAGAGTAATTTGGCTTAGTGACATTGAAATGCCCCAATGTGTAGAATAGTCTATAAGGTAATTTCAATCATAGAAATATAGGACTAGAAGACATCACAGAGGTTGAAATGAGGCTCCGTATTTTATAGGTAACGAAACTGACGCTGAGTGATTTAGTGAGTTAATCACACTTCCACAATAGATGATGTTTGTATGTATAAACATATTTAAATATAAGTAGATATCTTATAGACATTTACTAATGCACATGAGATTTACATTTCTAATATTCTTTCTTTAAAACATGTCTTTGATTTTATCATCATGCTATAAATTAAATTTTTTCTTCTTTTTTCTTATTAATGCAACATCTCTTCTGTCTAATGCTCCTAAATGTCTTGTTCTCACTTCCTAAGGACAGTGGGTAATAAGGTGAGGGAATTTTGTCTTCTCTGTCCTTTCTGTTTTGTTTTCATTTTACCATCTGACCTTTTTTGTTTCATTTTTCTTCAGTTTTGTGGCTTTGTGACATCTTTGGTAGTGAACATTACTCAAATATGCTTCAAATATAGAAGCAATGTGTTTTCAACATTCGGCATGTGGAAAATGTGCAGTTATTTGGTGAAATTCATTGTTCTATTTGTGTAGGTTTTCATAATAAATCACACTGGGGCCGACCAAGCAGATGTTCTCAAAAAACCATTTTAACGATTACACTGATAAGTATAAATTCATTCTTGGGCCGGACATGCAACACCTTCTTTTGGGAAGACCTGGACACACTTTTGTTGTTAGCAACTTAATCTCTGTTTAAATGTCTGAGCCCGCTGATGTAGTTCTCTGATTGTGATTTGTACCTCCTCGCATCCTCCGTGGAAGCGTGCGGCTGCCTGTGTATATGTCCACACACACCCACACAGATCCATGCCTCCACTTACTCTGAATTGACAACCCAAAAGCAAAGGGCATCCAAAGCTCTGGAATCAACAAGCACCTTGAGGAGGAGCAGATGGGCTGGCACTCCCAGCCTCTGCTGAGGTAGAAAGTGAAGCAAGGCTTCCCGTACTTGGGATCAATTTGCATACCTTACTTTGCTCTGCTTGGTTGCCCTGGATAAAGTTAGTGTATCATGTAGAACTCACCCAGAAAGTGTTTGTTCTTTTGGGTGTATGTACCGTGAAAGCAGAAAAACTATAATGGGTTCCACTAAAGCCTCTCTTGAAAATCCCCTTCCAGGTGGCACCATACCCTGCACCTGAGACCGTGAGTCTGAGTGAGGGTCATTCTCTCTCCTGAGACAATTGTCACTTTGGGCTGCTCTGGGTGGCTCTCGTTTATAGTGACATGGGAAAAGGTGTGACAGATGTGTGGAAGTAGCCAGCCTAGGAGTCTTGGCTGGTCGCACCATTAACTTCGTGACTTTGGGCAGTCACTGCACTTCTCTGAACATCACTTTTCTTATCCATACAAAGAGGCTTAGACTGTTTATCATCCAGGGCGCTGCTAGAATTTTAGATAGAATAGCTGTACACCTTGCCTGTGCATTGTGGGCCATTTTACATAGTGCTTTCCAGACAGTGGACACCTATGCTTTCTATCCTCTATTTCCAGGGTCTCTGGGAAGGGGGAAGAGGCGCTACTTTCCCTGTTTGAGAACTAGTGAACTGGATTAAGTTCCCATTAGTTGTGGCATTTTCTCAGAGTCCACTTGGTTTGGGTTTGGGAAGCATTCCTAATAAACTGTCCTAGGGCATACCGATGGGGAGGTAGTTCCACAGCCCATGATGACTATGGTTTGCAGTGGTTCTTCCTCCCTGGGCACAGCAGAAGCCAAATGTTAAAGTTTTACTTCTTGCCACTGTGCTGCCTTTACCCACACCCTGGTTGTATTTCTACAAAAGCAAGACAGTTTAGAAGGAGGGAGAAGAGCTTATAAGGAGCTTGGCTGCCCAGTCCTGAATAGCCTAGAGGGGTCCTTGACGGAGACTGGGGCACATGTGCTTATGGAGGACGTCTTGCCTTTAAGTTTCAGTTGAGCGAAATGAACCCGAAGACAAAAACACCTGGAATAAGGGTAATTATGATACCCTCCGAGCCAAATGTTACCATACGGGGCTTTTCATCTTCTCTGCTCTCTGGGGCTTCACACTTAATTCCTAAGATAAATGATCTCCATTTTATAGATAAGAAAACTGAGGTTTGGAGTGGTTAAGTAATTTGCCCAAAGAATAAAGTCACAGAGATGAGATCAGAACCAAGGAAGCGAGTCTGTAGAGCTGGCATTCTGGGCAGGCTTCCGTGGCTGATACCATGTGGTCAGCCAGCATCCTCGGCTGTGCGCTGACTCCACCTGCACATCTGCCTGGTGGTCCGTGGGCCATTTTGGCCAAGAGAGCCCATCTTCATTTACCAGAACATGATTTTACTTCTCACTAGACCGGCTGGTAATTCTGAAGGTCTTGATGTGCATGAGCTTTCATCACTGCTCCCTTTCCTGTCCCTTCCTGGTGACGTTTCTTTCCTTTCCTCTTGACCCACACAGACATCTCAGCCAAGCCCTGGTGGTCAGTCTTCATGCAGCAGCCAACAGTCCCCCATCAGCAACTATTCCAACAGTGGGTTCGAGCTTCCTCTGACCGATGGAGGTAGTGCAGGAGACTTTGGTGCCATCGATGAAACCCCAATCATGGACTCGACCATTTCCACTGCAACCACAGCCCTTGCTTTGCAAGCCAGGAGAAATCCGGCAGGGACCAAATGGATGGAGCATGTAAAACTAGAAAGGCTAAAACAAGTGAATGGAATGCTTCCACGACTGAACCCCGTTCTACCCCCCAAAGCCCCTGCGGCCTCTCCTCTCATAGGAAATGGTGAGTTCCGCGTCAGATCTCAGGTTGTTTCTGTTCTTTTAAATGTGGGCCCTCAGTTTTAGCCTTGCTAATTTCTTTACCAGTCCTAAAATTATGCTATAATTCTAATATAAATTGTATCCACATTAATTTAGAACCCATTCAAGTTGTCTTTTTCAAGAGTCTATATTTTAAAAATAGGTAGGAATGGGATAATACAGTGATGAAAAGTAAGACTGTAGCTGACTCATACTGGGAGGGGGAAATTATAACTGTTAGACTAGGGGAAGAACATTCCAGCAGGGTGGTTGGCACCCTGTTTCTGTTTTCTAAAACTGAAAAGCAGGCCAGCAGCCACGTTTATATTTGCCTAGGTTAAGAAAGGTGAGACCCCTTCCCATGTTAGCTCCTGCACTGAGCTTTTCTTCTTTGAGATTACAGTGGATACCTGGAGCATATCCTAAGGGTGAACCTTTCCACTCCACCAGCTCAGGTGTGTTACCTGTTTGTAGGATGCACAGTCCCCTCACTGTGGGTGTGCAACTCCTAAATACCTGTGCCCAAGGAGTTGTGTGGAATTAGAGCCTTGTGGATACATCCCAAGACATGTTTTATCCTTGCACTGTGCCTGTGGAGAAGTTTAACTGAGTTGAGGGAGTCGTGATTGTTTATTGAGGCCAGGGGCCAGCAAACTACAGCCTGTGGGCCACATACAGCCCGCCAACTTTTCTGTGGCTGGTTTAGTGCTGCATGGCTGAGTTGAAAGTGTCCTGAGGGAGACTTTGGGGCCCCGGACATCAGAAGTAGTTACTTGCCTGGCCCTTTACAGAAACAGCATGCTAAGGCCTGGTGGAAGCCCTCCTCGGAATGACTTCATCTTCCCATCCTCTCCCCTCTCCCTACTTGCTTCCCAGGCACACAGTCCAGTAACTGCAGTTTGGGGGGGCCCATGACTCTCCTCCCGAGCAGAAGCGACCTCGCTGGCGTGGACGTCACCATGCTGAACGTGCTCAGCCGGAGGGACAGCAGTGCCAGCACCATCAGCTCGGCCTACCTGAGCAGCCGCCGCTCCTCGGGCATCTCCCCCTGCTTCTCCAGCCGGCGCTCCAGCGAGGCGTCGCAGGCTGAGGGGCGGCCGCAGAATGTGAGCGTGGCTGACTCCTACGACCCCATCTCCACCGACGCCTCGCGCAGGTCCAGCGAGGCCAGCCAGGGCGACGGGCTGCCCAGCTTGCTCGGCCTCACGCCGGCCCAGCAGTACCGCCTCAAGGCCAAGTACGCCGCGGCCACGGGCGGGCCGCCGCCCACGCCGCTGCCCAACATGGAGAGGATGAGCCTGAAGACGCGCATGGCCCTGCTGGGGGACGCCAGGGAGCCCGGGGGGACCCTGCCGCCCGTCAACCCTCCGCGGAGACGCAGCGATGGGGGAGCCCACAGCTATGGCCGGCGCCACCTGCTGCCTCACGACGCTCTGGGGAACGGCGTGAGACGCGCCAGCGACCCCGTGCGGACGGTCCCCGAGAGCCTGGCCCTGCCCAGGGTCCAGCGTTTCAGCAGCCTGGGCAGCTTCAGCCCTCCCGTGCTGCCGCCAGCCGCGGAAAAGCGCAACTTAGTGCTTCAGAATTACACGCGGCCTGAGGGTGGCCAGTCCCGTAACTTCCATTCGTCCCCCTGTCCTCCCAGCATTACGGAGAACGTCACCCTGGAGTCCCTGAGCATGGATGCTGATGCCAACTTGAACGACGAGGATTTCTTGCCAGACGACGTGGTACAGTATTTAAATTCTCAGAACCAAGCAGGGTACGAGCAGCACTTCCAGAGCGCCATCTCTGAGGACAGCAAAGTGCCCCACGGGCCCGGTGACTTTGACCCAGCCGGGCTGCCCGACAGCCACGTGGGCCAGCAGTACCACGCCCTGGAGCAGGCCTGCGTGGAGGGCAGCAAAACCGACCTGCCCATCCAGTGGAACGAAGTCAGCTCCGGAAGCGCCGATCTGTCCTCCAAGCTGAAGTGTGGCCCGCGCTCCCAGGTGCAGCAGGCTCGGGCTTATGGGTTGTACAACAATATGTTCACCCACCCGCAGAATCCCTTGAGGAATGGGGCTGGGCCCACTGGGGGATATCAGAGCCTCGGGGAGAACAGCGGCTCCTATGGTGGCCCAGAGCACTTGGTGATCCACGGAGGCAGCGGCTCCAGCACCAGTGGAAATGCCTTCCATGAACAGCCATATAAGGCCCCACAGTATGGGAACTGTCTCAACAGGCAGCCGGTGGCCCTTGGTACAATAGACGGTGCTTGTGGTGGAGGGATTCAAGGGTCAAAGCTAAAAAGCACCACCATGCAAGGGAATGGGGGGCAGCTGAATTTTGGCCTGTCAGTGGTGCCACATGAGTCAGCGGGCAGCACAATGAATGGCATGCAGACCCAAGACCTGGGGGGCTACCTGGCTCACCCACTACTCAGTGACAGCCTGCAGCCCCAGGGGGCAGGCCGCCCCAGTCAGCAGCTGTTAGGGCAGGTCAGTGCTACCTCACACATCAGCAGCTATCAAGGGCCAGAGAGCTGTCTGCCAGAGACACATGGCATAGGCAGCCAGCCCTCAAGTGTGGCAATGGTCAGAGGCTACCAGCCCTGTGCCAGCTTCGGGGGCAGCAGGCGCCAGGGTGTGCTGAGGGGCAGCCTCCCTCTGCAGCAAGGACAGCTCAGTGACTTAAGTCAGACCTGCAGGGTGAACGGCATCAAGATGGAAATGCAAGGACCGCCTCACCCCCTGTGTTCTAACATGCAGAATCTCTCTGGTCAGTTCTATGACCAAACCATGGGCTTCAGTCCGCACGACACAAAAGCTGGTTCATTCTCCATTTCAGAAGCCAACTGCCTGCTCCAGGGGGCCAGCGCCGAAAGCTCTGAATTACTTTCCCCAGGTGCTAACCAGGTGACAAGCACAGTTGACAGCCTTGACAGCCATGACCTGGAAGGGGTGCAGATTGATTTTGATGCCATTATAGATGACGGGGACCACTCCAGCCTGATGTCAGGGGCTCTGAGCCCAAGTATCATTCAGAACCTCTCCCATAGCTCCTCCCGCCTCACCACGCCACGAGCGTCCCTCCCATTCCCAGCACTGTCTGTGAGCACCACCAACATGGCTGTGGGGGACATGAGCTCTCTGCTGACCTCTCTCGCAGAAGAAAGCAAATTTCTTGCAGTTATGCAGTAACCATTAGGAAAAGAGGACTGCAAACAAACGTAAGACTAATAGAACTGAAAAGATTAACTGACTTCGTTTTTTGGCTGGTCTGTTTTTTTAGTTCTTGTATGTATTTTAGCAATCTCATCTCACCTAACTGGGATGTGTTTCAAGTATATTCCTTTTATGGAAAAGGACTCTGAGAAACCCTAAAGTATTCTAGGGAGAAACTGTCTTCCATTTCAGTTTTGAATCAGTATTGTTACACTCAAACCACGCTCTTTTTTTTAAAAAAAAACTGTAAGCCCGCCCCATTTTTTTAGTAAACCAATGTAAATGTGTTGTGCATGTTCTTTCTTTTAGAAGAGCAGTCAAATTAAAGGATTTGACGTGTTTCTCTGTTCCTCGAAGGAAATAGAGTTGGTGTGCTTGTAACCATTGGCTTACACTCCCACCTTTTTTAAGTTTTCCTTTGCATACGCTCCATGTCTTGTTTTTGTGTTTTGTTTCTTGTGTATTTTTTTTTAAGTCCCACATTGGGCTCAAGAATCAGAATATGAGTATAAGACTCTTTCATGGGTGCATTGGCGCATATGTGACAGATTTTCAATGTCCTCCTCACCCTCGCTCAGTTCAGGACAGACTTTCCACAGTGACACAGAAGTGGAAACTCGGGCTCTTGCAGATGAAGCCATTGCTCACGGTGTGGGTTTCCAGCTCTTGGTGTGCAGAAGTGTGTTTGGGTGGGTGTGCCTGATGGTCAGTTCTCAGTTATCTCTCACACCTGCTTTTTCTCTGCCTTCATGGGCATTGGGTGCTGCTCAGGGCTGCCCGGAGAGAGGGGATAGGCATTGGTGACACTCAGATACCACCTTGCTACTTTTATCCGTTCTGGTAAGAGGTTAGATGAGTTGTAGTCTGGAGCAATAGGGTTATAGTTTGGGGCATATTCATGGGTTTGCTGTATTTGTTGATTATTTCCATCTCTTCCCCCATTGCGATTGATAACTGAGAATGAATTTTATAAAGCTGTCAGTGTAGAAGCATTTAAACAACCCCACAATCGGCTATATCATTAACCTTTCTTTATTCTACTATAGTGAAGGAGTATTTCCATTATATATGACCTATTTTGAGCAATTTATAAAACTTAGTTGTAAAAGGAAAAGCTCACATACTTTCATATTAGGAATAAATTGCTTCAATCATTGTTAGTATTTGAGAGCACTGGGAACAGTATTTAGTAGCTATGTGGATGCCTTTTTCACACTGTATTGAATGGAGCATCTATTTCAGAAGTTAATTTTGGGTGAGGGGGGACAGAGTCTCACTCTGTTGCCCTAGGTAGAGTGCTGTGGCGTCATCATAGCTCTCAGCAACCTCCAACTCTTAGGCTCAAGCAATCCTCTTGCCTCAGCCTCCTGAGTAGCTGGGACTACAGGCGTCTGCTGCTGTGCCTGGCTAATTTTTTTATTTTTTATGTAGAGATGGGGGTCTTGTTCTGGCTCAGACTGATCTTAAACTCCTGACCTCAGCTAATCCACCCACATTGATCTCCCAGAGTGCTAGGATTACAGGCACAAGCCACCACACCTAACAAAGAAGTTGAATGTTACATAGAGTAAGTCCTTATGGTGGACCAGTGTCTGTATTTTTGTTTTGAATTAAAACATGAAGATTTTAAAAATGCAGCTACTCCCCACATGCACTTGATACACATAAAAGTCATACCATGTGTGCACAAAGAGTATATGGATTATCCAGCATATTGCTTTACAAATATATGAACTATTATTATACTAAAATGGAAATATTAATACCTCAAATCATCCACTGACTCCTAGGGTTGGATTTATCCGAAGTGATTTGTGATTCAATTGTGTGGCTTTTTCCCTTTATTCCCTCCATTTAAATTACTAAGAGAAAGACAAAATCAAGTAAAAAGAAGTGTTAATTAATGGAATGTGAGGACCTGCCCATTTTTCTCCTGTTTATTTTCTGTCATTTGGAACAAGAATCTCAGTACAGAGGTGTATTTGCCATTTGGGACTTTGGCTTAGACAGCTTTGCTTTCAGTAAGGTGTTCTGGAGAGCAGAGGGGCACTACCATCCATTCCTAGTGCTTGCCGTCCTACCTCCATGCCTTCTTACAAATTAAAGGATGTGTCCCCTGTGGAACAGCCCAAAAGCAGAAGAGAGCTACTGATCTGAGCTCAGGAAAGTACAGTCTCTACTACTGTTCAGCTGAAAAAGCAAGGCTTTGTGTTTTTGAAACAGGTCATGATGTCACAAAATCAGATCTCTAGACTCACTTTTCCATGAATCTCCATATCTCCAGGTCTTAACTTGGATGTTGTCATGGTTTTGCTCAATCTGTTTCCTAGCCTTGGTTTCAAAGCGTAAGGCCCGGGTGTTCTCCACCCATGAGCAAAGCACGTGGGTCTGGGCAGCTTGCCAAGCTCCTCCCTGCAGTATCATTTCTCAGTCACCATAATTTCCCATATCAACTTTGTCCTTCATGGAGGGACCAGCGATCAGGACCAGCACTGTTGTTATCCTGTGCTGCTGGGTTTTCCTTTGGTTTCAACTTCTCCTCTGGGTTTCCCCAGTTATTTATCTTTTCATATTTGTGTTCCTTGCTACTGCCTTTAAATTTGCAGGAGACACATGTTTCAGCTAAATATTTCAATTCCCTCAATATGTAAATTTCAGGAGGAGGGAGGGAAGGAACAAGAAAGTATATACTTCTCCAGGATTTCCATGATCCGTTAGGACAGTCCAGGGGAGGGAAGGTCTTTTGACTTGGAAGCATCCTGTTGGACCGTGACATCCCCAACACTGGAATCTCATGCGTTGGGACCCACCCTCAGATGTCCATTTCTCTGACCTATGCATGTAGAGAGGACCGATTCACTAGTGTCACCACTATCCTGCCTTTTATAAGAAATGCAGCTCACAGGTGGTACTCCTGCTTCATGCCTGTGTTAAACTTTTTATTTTCAAAACCATTTTTGTTCTTCTAAAGAACTAAACTTACTGCCCACTTCTCATACACTGACTTGAGCTGCAGTGTTCTGATTCTTGCTATGTATGTGCCTTATTTTGTGTTAATCTTATCAATGAGAGGGACCAATTAGTGTCGCCCGATCAGCGCTCCGAGGCTGTGCGCCAATGGGCCCCAAAGCACACGCACACAGCAGAGTCCTGTGTCATTTTGAACTGATAGGAGGATGTTCTCTTCTGACAAGTTACCCTTGTGTATCCTGCAGACATGTAAGATAAAAATGTAAGTTCATTTTTTTTCACCTTTTTTAGATTTTTAAAAAATAAAATGTTAATCCTTTTTTTAAAAGAAACACATGTAAATACATTTAAGTATTGTAGGCATAGTGTTTGGATGTGACCAGTCCCGGCCTCCCTGGGATAAGCCTGCAGCCACCGTGATGCTCCGTGCCCACCTCAAGCTCAGGGGGCTGCAGCCCAGCCACAGATGAACTCTACCTTTGCTTTCAAAACCACTTAGTCCTTTTGTAACAAGAAAAAAAAATGTTTCTTACAATGTCAATAAAAAACTCTTTGTACTGAAATTTTTATTAGGTTGTTTATTTAATGCATAGCTGAGTGGAAGGGTGCTATCTTTGACAAAGTCCAGAGCCCACGTTTGGGTCTATAACCCCCACATACAAGCTGAGCCGCCTGGCCCTGAGAGCCAGATTCCTCCTCGCCAAAACGGAGAAGATGCCGGTCCACGCTGCTCGTGGTGCTGTGAGGATGTGCGACGGCTGGCACACTCAGCGTGACCGTAGTGTGCTTCTCAGGAAGGGCAGTAGGAGTGTAACTCGTTCCTCATCTGTACATTATCCTCTCATTGTTTCAGAAAAACCCTAACACGTGCTCACAGCTCCTCCATGGCTTTCAGTAGCTGCCTTTGGTCAGAAATGTTCAGTTATCGGTCTCATTTGTTTTTATCATGTCAATTTGCAATATTATTCTCTAAATTACCATCAAAGGCTTTGGGAGTCTTCCTCTTTCTGAGTAGCAGCACGTGTGTTTTGAGCCACCGTGTGAAGGTAGTTGTTTCTGAGAAGGCCACAGGTCCTGGCTGTGGGGATGGCCCCGTGCGCTCATGTGCACACCTGGGTGCGATAGTGTGCGTCCCCGGGGGCTCTATGTCCTGTGGGTGATGGCCGCTCCTCCAGCAGGGTCTAGTCAGAGGGGAGAATCTCCTCCCAACAATCCAAAATGTTTTCCTTTCCTACATAGATTTCTTCTATAAAGTGTCCAAGTGAACTCAGAAAATAAAAAATATGAATTTATATCCCGCCTCAGGTATGAACTGTCAGCTCACAAAGACACATGCCATGTAGCAGTTAAGAGAAATGAGGCTAATAGGAAAGGAGGACAGTGGAGACCTGCGGGAAGAGGCCCCTTCCCCCCCGCGCCCCGCCCCCCCGCGCCGGCCGGCCGGCCCACAGCCATGTGTTGAAAGTGCTGCCTGTGAAGGAGATGAGGACAGCAGTGTCCGAGGCACAACGTAAAGCTATTGATACAACATATCTGGCATCTCACAAAGAGTTACTTTAAGTAGTATTGGGAATTTAAAGACATTATACATGACCCAACCTAAAATAAGATGGGAAATCAACCCACTGCCAAAATGTCTTATTTATCCTTCTTCCTCCAAGGTTCTCTATTTATTTTTCTTGGCAGTTTGTTCCTTTGGTTTTCCTTTGGCGTGTATTTACCACTCCAGATACAATCTGGGCTGCTCATCTTTCCTTTACGAGTAGCTTTTAGTTTTTTAAAGTCTCATTTTCCAACATGGGCCCTGTTTGTGCGTTTTCTACCTAGTTATTCAACCTCTTGACAATTGTCAGAAATAGAACTAAAATGTAAACTGTTTCCAGGATTTTTTTCTTCCCATGCATTTTGTAGCCGGGCATTGGCCCAGACTTCCCCAGCAGAAGCATGGAATCGGGTTATAAGGATTTCAGTTTCCAACCTCCCTCAACACCCAGTGATAGGTGGGTGTCCTTAAAAAGAGGACAGATGATGATAACAGGTTCCATTAATCTGGTCATGTTGCCCGGACAGCTAATACTCTGCTCGCATTCTCGTATATGGGCTAGAGATGAGAAGACAAACAGAACATGGAGTGTCCCAAGCCCCCAGCCCCCCGGGAGGGGCAGACGTGTAAAGGCAGAGCACCATGGCTTGTCCTAGCAAAGGATGTTCAAGGGGAAGTTCAATGTGGGCATTACCCATCTGAAGTGCTTACTCTCACTAGCTACTATCGACATTTGAGGCCAGATAATTCTTCACTGTAGAGGTCTGTCCTGAGTGTGGTGGGACGTTTAGTGGATCCCTGCCAGTACTTGCTGCGTGCCAGGAGCGTCCCCCCAAGCCGTGACAACTAAGAACATCTCCAGATGTAGCGGCATGTCCTGTGGGGGGACGGTTGCTCCAGGTTGAGAGTCCCTGGTTGCAGGATAAAAATGAAAGAGGAGTCGTACAGCAGGCAGGGCCCAGAGGGAGATTCCAGGGCAGCCCTGGACTCAGGAGCAGTGCTCTGCAGGCAACAGAGGCAGAAAAAGAAGGAGCTGGTGTCCTTCTCAGCCACAGTGGGAGCAGGAAGGGACTGAAGAAAAGACCCCAAGGGACACTGGCCTTGGGGGGAGAATTTTATGAGACAATATTCTCAAAAACAACATCAAGAAAAATGAGGACTGGAAAATACAGGTTGTGAGAGTTAGGAAAACCTGAGTGACCTTGGGGAAGGTTGGGAACAGAAACCAGGTAACAATAGCTGAGAATTAAGTGATACACAGGGGACTTTAGTGTATGCAGGTGGTAAGGGGCAGGGTGTGTTTCTGCGCATGTGCTGCAATGGCCCCAGGCGATGCAGCTGAGGGAATGCAAAGGCACTGGACTCTGAGGACAGGGCAGTGTGGTCTGTGACAGGAAGGCCACTGAACTTGAATGGGGACGGGAGCAGGCAGCGGGAAGCACACGGATGCAGCTCGAGCATCAACACTCAGCACTGAGTTCCTGCAGGACCTGGTGGGACTGGCTGGCGGGAGGCTGGAGGAGAGGCAGAGAGGAGGCTGCCCCTGGAATCACACGGCCCACAGCTCTGCCCTGCTCCTGGCTTCCTCAGGCAGCAGCCCCTGTCTGTGTGCAGGCTCCTCCTGCCTCCTAGTAGGACAGGGAGGGGGCTGCCATGGGCAAGGAATGCTGTGTCCTTCCCTCCCCAGCTCCTTCCCAGCTTCCAGGAGGCCAGGCCCCTGCAAAAGCAGAGAGTGACCATAGTAGCAGGATGCTTGGGAGAGCCAGGACCCAGAGACAGGACCTACCATCACCAGCTTTTCACTTTATATGGAATTCCCAGTTAGTAGATATGAATATATATATATTTTTTGCTTTATAAAATTATTTTAATGAAGTAGCAGGCTCGGTTCTCACTGGTACCTTGACTTCCCACCCTGCCATGGCTCTGTGGGCTGAGCTCTCGCTCCTGTCCTGCTCCCAGGCTTCCTTTCTCCTGCTAGAGACAACCAGGCTGTAACTGAGCAATGGGAGGGACTCAGGAGATGCTGGGGAGAGGCTGGAGGGGAGGCAGAGTGCCCAGAGGGCAAGGTGACCTGGTAGGGCTGCTAACTCAGCCGGACCCCAGCCTTGCTGAGGCTGCCAGCCCAGCCTGTGGAGAGAGGCCCAGCTGCTTATTTGGTTAAGGGGGTGCAGAGCTGGGGGAGGGGCGTGCCGCGGATTAGCTTTGCTTTCCTCCTGGGCTGCTTAGGTCTCCTGGGGCTTCTTTCTCCTGCCCTAGTAAAGAAACTCTCCAGTCACCTAAAGTAGAGGCAGCAGCTAAAATCTGATCACATCTCTGCTTTTGAAAAAGGTCCAGCCTTGGAGCACGTGCCTCTAATGCCAACAGTGAAAAGGGTATCTTGGCAGTCACCTCCCTCCTGTGGGCTCAGGCCTGAACCGTTGAAATGAAGCCTCCCAGTGTGCCTTTGCTAGTATTTATGACCTCAGGCGTCTCTCCTGGTGTTCTGCTAATGCCTTGATTGACAGCCGGAGAGTCTGTGCCAGGAGGTTTACCTTATCTGAGGTCGTGGGGAGGAAGTGCAGGCCCTTTCTTTGCTTGCCTACCTTCCAAAAGCTCTGCTGCTGGAAGGGTCCCTAAGGAGATGAGAAGGAGAAAGTGCTTACCCCTGTGAGCAGCCCAGCCCCTCTTGAACCCTGCTTTGCTTCCAGAGGAACATTCTTCCCCTGCAGCTGGGAAGCCTCACATGCTCAGAAATTCCAGGGTCCCGACATGATCCATGCTCAGAAGTTGGGCTGCAACTCCTCGGTGCTGGCAGGCAGAAGCCTCCAGCCCTTCAGGGCTTTCAAGAGCCAAATGAGCTGCGGAGGTGTGATTCACTGTGTTCCCAGAGGAAAGGAAGCGGCCAGCTGGCAGAGAATTACCGAGCAGCCAGGCCAAGGCATTCCGTTGCTGTTTGGAGGGAGACAGACAGCCAGCACCTCCCTGCTCCTCCTCCCCTACTGCAGCAAGGAGCTGGCGACCAGCCAGTCCTAGGGGAAGAAGAAAAAGAGCTGAGCTGCCTCACTTACTACCAAGATAAGAAGTCTGTGGCTGGTATCCCCAGTGAGTCAGGACAACAAATACTTGCATTTTCATTTGAAGATGATTCTGACACCGACAAATGTTTATCCAAAACATACCTAGATGCCGTGTCCAGAGGGAATATTTTAGTAATCAGCAATCGTGGTAGGCAAGAAAAAATAATATTGGCTAAAGAACAAACAAAAAAGCCCAGTGTGTATGTCATAGCTCAAAGATTGGCTATAATCTTCCCGAAGGATTCAGAGATTTCTTTCCCCTGCACCTTGGCTATCTCAGGCTCTCTAGAGTGACTATAAGTTACAGATTCACTGCTCAGCCATTCTTAACCTGGCTGCTCTTCAGAAACTCACTGCTCTGTGAACCCAGGTTCTCCGACGTCTCTCATTTGATTCACATCCTTCCAATGATGAAGTCACGAAACATCACAATAAATATTTTTCCCAAAGTTCATGCAAAGAATAAAACCCAAAGATCCAGCCCAACCTCCCTCCTCTTCAAGCTTAGATAAATGTGTCACTTGAATTGAGCTAACAGCCCAGACCCTTTCTCATCCACCTCTGCCCCACTGCAGGGCAGTAACAAACAACAGCCCACTGCGAGCCTTCCAGGCAAAGGGGAGAGGAACATTCATTGACACAAACAGGAGGCCAAGGGCCGACCTTTCCTTAGGCTGCCTTGACGCAGGCTCTCTTCATTTGCTCTGCAGTTTTAGAAGATGTAATATCACTTCCCACTGTTCTCACTGAGCACCCAATGGCTTCCAACACGGTGATGCTTCCAGCTTATTTGAAAGCCCCCTCTAAGGAGTCCAAAGGAGGAAGGAAAGGCAATCCTCTGGCACTAACCCAGCTGGTGTCCTGAAGTTCAATTCTGTCACCAGTCCCTCAGAGAGTGACAGGACAGGAATTAAGAGCTCAGGCCCTCAAAGACTTTCCCAACTTCAGATCTCAGCCACAAGTTAAAAGGGCTCCCAGACCATCCAAACTTCTGACCAGTTGGCTACAAATTCATGAGTTCTCACGACCTCCTCATGTTGACAATGGTTTCGAATGATTCGCAGAGTTCAGAAAAGCATCACCCTTGTTACTACAGTTTTATTATAAAGGCCTCAACTCAGGGACAATGAGGAGATGTATAGGGCAAAGTCTGGGGGTGCTCTAAGTGCAGAACTTCCATCCTTTCCCTGTGGGCTCAGGGTCTTCCACCCTACGGGCACTTCAATGTGTTTACCAACCGAGAAGCTCCACTGAGTCTCCTGGTCCAGACGTTTTATTGAGCTCAGTTATACGGGAGAACCTGATTTGCTCCCTGGCCACATGACTGGACTTGAACCTTAGCCTCCTTCTCTTCTCACTAACTCAACCCTCTAATCACATGGTTGGCCTTTATTAACTCCGGTTCTATCTAAGGGTCTCATAACAGTAAAGACACTCCCATGACTGGGAGGTTTTAGTGTCTCTCTCCCAGGAACCAAGGACAAAAGTCTGTCAAATTCCTTATTTCCTCAGGTTCAGAACTGAGAAAGGAGAGTGAATGAAAGCAAGATGTGGCTGAAGCTGTGGGGTCCCACTCACTGGGGAAGTGCTGCCCCTGGCTGGCGTTTGGTTGGAGAGCCAGTATTTTCTCTAGTAACTAGATATGAAACTTATTCCTTAGAACGTCAAATTTCTCATCTGGAAAGGAAGACTTGAAATTATGGGTGTAAAATGCTTAGTGTATACCGCATCCAGTATGTGCTCAATGAAAGTTTTTATAAGGCCAGGCCCAGTAGCTCACACCTGTAATCCTAGCACTCTGGGAGGCTGAGGCGGTAGGATTAAGCTTGAGCTCAGGAGTTCAAGACAGGCTTGAGCAAGAACAAGACACCATTTCTACCAAAAATAGAAAAAATTAGCTGGGCATGGTAGTGGGTGCCTGTAGTTCCAGCTACTCTTGAAGGCTGAGGCAGGAGGATTGCTTGAACCCAGAAGTTTGACGTTGCTGACAGCTATAAAGACACTGCATTCTACTTGGGATAAGGAAGCAAGACTCTGTCTTAAAAAAGAAAAAGCTTTTATTGTTATATTTTTTCCCTTCCTCTAGCAGCAATTACACATGAGTGAAGGGCAGGAACGGAGGCCCACAGTATGCAAGTTGACAGACAGCTCTCTGGAGCCTGAGGCCCTAACCGAGGGACACAGTTAGTCCTAGTCTGCCTGCTTCCTCTTGAACCACAGGCAGACAGACTTGTGCACTTGAGCTTTAAGATGGGACAGCAGGGCTCGGTGCCTGTGGCTCAAGTGGCTAAGGCACCAGTCACATACACCTAAGGTGGCGGGTTCGAATCCAGCCCGGGCCCGCCAAACAACAATGACGGCTGCAACCAAAAAATGGCTGGGCATTGTGGCACGTGCCTGTGGTCCCAGCTACTTGGGAGGCTGAGGCAGGAGACTCGCTTGAGCCCAGGAGTTGGAGGTTGCTGTGAGCTATGATGCCAGCCACGGCACTCTACCCAGGGGGACAGCTTGAGGCTCTGTCTCAAAAAAAAAAAAAAAAAAAAGAAGATGGGACAACAGAACAATACAAAGGCATCTTCATTCAAACCTATCTTATAGGAATGAAAAAGTCCAAGGAATCAAATACTGCACATATGTCCATGGTATTTTATTGAAATATCCAAGCTATAACCTGATCCCAATAAACAGCAATTGCAGAATTTACATTTAGTAATTCTAAAATAACAAAAAGTACAATTATTTTTTAAAAGACATTTTATTATTGTATCTATAGAGATATGATAATACAGGTTAAGCATTCCTAACCCCAAAATATGAAATTCAAAATGCTCCAAAATCTGGAAGTTTTTGAGGACCAACATAACACTGCAAGTGAAAATCCTACACCTGAACTCATGTGACAGGTGTGCAGAATTATTACAAATATTATAGAACGTTACCTTCAAGTTATGTATCTTTCATATACGAAAACAGATGAATTTCACATTCAGATGTGGGTCCCAGCCCCAAGACATCTCAATATGCAAATATTCCAAAATCCAAAAACATCTGAAATTTGAAACACTCCTGGTCCCCAAAATTTTGGATAAGGGATACTCTGTGTGTGTGTGTATACACTCACAGAAATACTTGCACAATCCAAACCCACCCCCCAGCCATTCTATCCTTTGTCCCACCACACCAGTCAGCAGAATACACACCTCTTGCCAGAAGGTAAGAAAGGCACTCAAAAACAATCCATATTTTCCATAAAGAACACTGCAGCAAGTTCATCTTCAATTAGTTTATTGGTGTTGTTTTGAAAATGGGTGATAGTTTCTTAACAATTATTTGATCATATTGGAATGACAGAAGATTAGCATAACCCCCATGCAAAGATGACATGCAAAGTCAAGAAACATTTAAAAAAATTATTTCATCATAAAACTTTTTGTTTTGATGCTTTAAGTATTTTGAATTTAAGATAAATTATTTTGTATAGCGTTTAAGAACATGACCCAGTGGCAAGTCTGATGATTAGAAATATATACAGTTCCATGCAAAGACAGCCAATCACTGTTTCAGTGAGTTTATTCCCAGTCTCTTTGTAAATACATTTTCCCCAATAACATTTATTTTATGATTATAGACTGATGCACTCCTTGCAGAAAAGTATCAAAAGAAAATAAAAGCCACCTACCATTCAACCACTCAGAAATAAACACTGTTAATAATCTGGGATCTAATTTGGGGCCTTCCTTTTACACCTAACATTTACTGAGGAGTATGTTTTTCACGTTATTAAAAATTCTTCAGAAACATGTCGAGTGAGTCGGAGAAAGAGAAGACCAGTGAGGAGTCAGGAGGTTGGACGTTGCTTCTGTGCAAGGGACTCCCCCACTCACAGCTGCAGGCTATGCAGGTTCGGCATTTTCTCTTTGTCATGAAGGGATTAAAAACCCCAAAACAGATGCAAAGCCCTCTCACCTGAACTTACCTGACAAGAGCAGAGATTTGACAGGCTCACTGCCACTACCCTGCCACCAATACCAGTGTGGGGCGAGGCGTCTCTACTCAGGGTGGCTTCTAACCAACCGACCTGGGGCATCAAGACATTTAAAAAAATTGTGTTAAGAAGGCTCCTGGGAGCCATCAATCCCTTGAAGCCCAAACTCTCCCTTTTGTTAAACTGGTCTATAATAAACCTTTCCCTGTGGCTGGTCAGAGTTTCTCTTCGCAGAGTGCCGCTGCCTGCATGGGAATCACCTTTGTCTTCTGTTCTGTTCTGTAGATATCTATTGTCAGTTAATTCACAGGCCTCAAATCATTTAAAGCCACGATGGCAGAGACCAGGTTTTCCTCCAACAGTTGTGACAGTGGAGGTGGTGTGGTTGCAACCCCTCCCTCATGCTGGGGACTGCAGCTGCTTCCTCACCAGTCAGACCCCCAGATCTCTGCTCTGGGGCCAGGCAAGCAGACGCGCTGAAAGGCTTTCCTTGTCTTTTCCAAAACTTAGATTTAAGGGAGAACGCTTTGGTTCAAATAAATCTGCTGGATATTATGATTCTTGTTATAGACAGTAATTGTGTATTTGTACAGTTTTCGGGCTGTGCTGTCTGAAAGTGTTGTCTGTCCTAAGAAGGTGAATTTAGGGCAGAATCCTGTAAACCTGTTGCTCACCAGGAAAGCCAGAGGAGGGTCTCCCCTAGGCTTGTGTCCTGAGAGCTTGGCTTTGGAAATCAGAGCATTCTGTCTGGTTTTCCATTTGCTATTGTGTCTAGGAGTCAGGTTGAGTTCCTGAGACACAGGGACCCAAGATACATTATATTTCTACCAACCCTTGGATTGTCCAAATCCAGCCAGGGGCATCCAACCTGTGGCTTGTGGATCACATTAGATTATATGAGGACTTTTTTGCTTATATGTGGCGATGGCTATGATGAAAATCATGCACAGACCTCTTTCTTTCTCTCTCTCTTTTGTTTTCTTTATTATTATTATTATAATTATCAGCTTTCATTAGGGCTTGTATTTATTTAATGTCTGGACACATTCTTCTTCTAACAGTGCAGACGAGTCAAAAGGTTGAACACCCCCTCCCCTTGCCCTTACACTGCCTTTGTGGCCTGTGGCAACTTGGTTTTCTTCTTTTCCACTTTCTTTGGGAGTGACTTTGGATCAGAGGACTGCGCTCTCTGTCTCCGCTTTGGGGACATCTCTTGTGATTGTGGTTAAGCGTAAACAGGCTTCTCTAAGTGAGCCACACTGGGGATGCGGCTACTCTGTGAAGCAGGATTAGACGCCCGGGCTTCTTTGGTTTCTAGGTACCTGTTGGGCCTTGCTTTGGTTTCCCACTTCTTCTCAGTCGCCCTCTCCAGCCCCTTTGACAGGCCAGCTGTCTCATGTGACTTCATGAAGGGTAACTCATAACTCCAGTGGCTTCTCTGAGAAAACCTGAGACCGTCCAGGCTGCCCTGCTGGTGAGACTTTTCCTTCCGTTCCAAGCTTCTCACCTCCCTGTCGTCACTGGACCTGACAGCCCCTACCTGCTCCCTTGGCGGTTCTTGCAGGACTCAAGTGCTCCAGCAGACAAGCACCCGAGGGGTAAGAGACTAACGTGAACTAACCTGATACTTCATCCACTCAGATGGGCTGTGGAAACACCCACATACCCGCTTGAGGGATCCTTAGCCCTTCACCTAAGAGTTTAGCCCAGGTCCCATGAGATTACATACCAGGGCATGGAAAATGTGAAAGGTCTCCTCTACAGATACTGGGGGGGAGTTAGGACCCTCCTAATTGCACAGGTAACCATAACTAGTCCCAGCTATCAGAAGCACGATTTGGATTAAACTATAAAATGGGGGCAAAGACAAGAAGCAATTCTTACATAAACCAGCAAGCTCTGCATCCCTGTTTATGCTTGATTTGTGGCTAAACGTTTAGACTGAGAGCCATGAGATCCTCACTCCTGTCTGCCTGTCTGTTGATGTACATATGCACGCCATGTGCAGCTGGCCCTTCGTACCCGCAGGTTCCACAGACACAGGATTCTATGAACTATAGATCAAAAATATCTGGAAAAAGTTAAAATAACAATACCACAACAAAAATACATATAAAAATACAGTGCGGTATAACAATTATTCACATATCAGCATAACTCATACATTTTATCAATATTACGCATTATAAGTAACCCAGAGATGATTTAAGAGGAGTGTAAGTTACACACAAATACTACACCATTTTATATCAGGGACTTGAATATGCTTGGATTTTAATGTCTGCAGGGGGATGTTGGAACCAGCCCCCCACTGAGGAACAACTGTGTATATATTTTCCTACCTCTGGTGATATTACCAAATTAATTTATAATTTTTTTTTTGAGACAGAATCTCACTATGTCACCTTCGGTAGAACGCCACGGTGTCACAGTCACAGCAACCTCAACCTCTTGGGCTTACATGATTCTCTTGCCTCGGCCTTCCAAGTAGCTGGGACCACAGGCGCCCACCACGACGCCCCGCTATCTTTTGGTTGCAGTGGTCCTTGTTGTTTAGCAGGCCCCAGCCAGGCTTAAACCTGCCAGCCTCGGTGTATGTGGCCAGCTCTCTACTCACTGAGCTACAGGCACCGCCCTGTTTTTTAAAAGGTGTTCTATTCTGGTAGGCTTAGAGAGAATTAAGCATTTACATAAATTAAATATTCTTAAAACTTTCAGAAGTATAGCCACTAACCCAAAGGCTCTTTATGATGGCGTGATTTGGGTAAATCTGGTAAATAAGACCAGTTTGGTACCATTAGTTCAACAGAAGCAGGTGCGTCCTCTGAATCCCCCGCGCTAAGCCCAGCACAGGCAAACATTTTCTTTCTACTTGACATTGCTCGTCAGGGTAGGCACTGAAGGTGGAGTCAGAAGAGCACAGGCTCCGGAGTGACAGGGCAAACTCTCCAGGCCGCTGCTGTTCAGTCCCCGAGCTCTGCAGGAGACAGACAAGCATGCGTTTGGATAACAAATGAACTTTGCACTGTGGGCTTCTTGTGAGGGCAAGATAAATGACGCTGTAGAGCACTTAACTCAGATCCTAGAGCTTGCAAGTGCATGAAAAATGTTAACTAGTGTCATCGTGCTTGCTGCATTGCCCTGAACAAGGCCCCTGACCTCTCTGAACCTCAGCCTACTGCAGCAGGCCACGTGTGGACATTGAGGACACAGCAGCAAAGTGGAAGAGGCCATGGAGGGGTCAGTTTCACTGTGTCAGCGGGATGAGCTGGGTTATGCAATGTTGGCAAAGGAGCCCCGGATCAGTGGTGCGAGGCAGCGGTCTGGGCCCCACTGCTGCCGCACCCCCAGTGTGGGTGGAGGAAGGGGCTCTGCTGTCACTGTTGGGCAGGGCCCAGGCTGACAGTCATGGTGGCAGCAAGAGGGGGGACAGACTGACCATCCCCCCGGGAGTAAAACCATCATTCCATTGACGTCATCATTACTCCTGAGGTCAACTCACCAGATAACTGGGCATTCATTCTCTGGTCTGAAGAGAGAGCTTCTCTGTTTTTTCACTGGCTCCGCCAAATCCATGCCCCCACGTTTTGACTGTTGTGGGAGGGCAGGGTGCGCAAGGACCAGGTAGCTGAGGTTCCAGGTTTGGGGACACTCTGGCTGAGGGACTTGTGGAGTGTAAGACCGTGTGAGTGAGTGATGGCGGGTGCCCTGAAACATCACATCTGACTGTAGCTCTAAGAGGCTGAGGGGAAGAGAGGCTAGCTTGTGGGGCATGGAACATCGTCACACAAACACTGACACAGGGCCTTTTTATAAGAGACATTTTGAGGTGGCCTAAAGGCACAGTCACATGTTAATATGACCCAGTAATGGGCACTTTCCCACATCCCACCACTGTCCAGTTCAGACTCAGCAGCCCTCACCTGTCCCTTGCCCCACCGCCCATGGCTCCCAGGCTGCCCGGCACTTCTTTCACTTGGTAACGTGCAATGTTTCTGCACGTTAACACTGTGACAGGTAACAGCTGCCTCAAGGTGGCCTTTGGCACCACATGGTAAAAACACATTGTTGGTCGGTCCGGTGCAGACACCTTGAGGCTTCCGGAACTCTCAGGTCTGAGAGTCAAGGCCTGACCCCAGAGCTCTCCCTGGGAGAACGTTGCTGGTTTGCCCCCCTGTAATGCATTCCAAGAAGATTCAGTGTGCCTCTGAGGGTCCTGTGAGGGGGATCGAAGCACAGGTATCTCTATAGTTTCTGCCCTCCCTATATTCTAGAAGAGATTCACTCCAAATGTTGTTCAACTGAGAGGGGCTCTGCACTTCCTAGGCTGGGTGGCTGAGCCAGTAAAGAGGACGAGGGTCTAAGAGGCTGTCTGTCCTGAAGTTCTGTTTGGAAGGACAGGGACGCTGAGAAAGGGGGTCACAGTTGCCATTTTGAGAGGAAAGTCAATCCGAGGGGTGCGGGGTTCCCACAAGGAAGTTTCCTGAGCTGGGTGCTGAAGGGTTAGCAGCCAGACGAGGCCTGGGGAGGAGAGGGGTTCACAGGGCTACACGGGGCCCGGAGAAGGTGCCTGAGACTCGGAGCCTGTGGCGTGTGAGTGGGGAGAGCTGCGGTGTCACAAACCCAGCCCCGGGCAGGTATCTAGTGGCTGGAAGTGGCTCAGCCCACCGGACAGTGCGGCTCCCGGGAACCGGCTGGAGGGACATACAGGGGACTTGGTTTACGGGCACAGCATCTCCAAGGCCACTTGCTTCTCTATTTTGCTTCATGCAGGACAACAGGAAGGGTTTCCTTTGTCTGAATGACCACACTGGGGTGGTGCACACAAGGTGACACTGTAGACGGGATCACTATTACCCAGCAAGTTTGGATCACAGCACGCTGGGGTCTCTGGCCTGGGACAGCTCGATGTTCTTTAGTGGCAAGGGGCAGAGACTGATCTAAGGCAGCCGGGGTAGTGGGGTCCTGGTAAGGGCATTGGTTGGAAGGAGGTATCCTCTCTCAGGAAGACCAGAACTAAGGACCCGATGTTATTAGGAGTGCTGAGAACATTTCCTTTCCACTTTTTTTTACTTTTCTTCATCCATCTGGTCACTCATCATTCCCAGCAGATTGGTTCTGTCTGGCCAATGGATGGTGACCCAGGTACTTATTTGAGAGTTATTGTCACAAAGATTGTCTTTTCTCAGTCTCAATTCCAAAATTCCTGGGGTCTAGGAATGTCTCTGCCAGGGTCAGACGTCGTCATCATCTTACCAAGGGTGCAGGGTTGAATCACAATGAGGGCTGCAGGTGGGTCCTTCCCCTATACAGGCTGGAGGGCGAGGAGTCAGGTCAGGGATCACTGTGGGGCCCACACACCCTGAACTCAGGCTGGAGGCTGGCAAGCAGAAGAGAAAACGGGTCCCTCAGAGGAGGGGTCCTCCAGAAATGAGAGGAGTCTCCCTGGGCGCCAGCTCTTTTCATCTGGCCTTGATAGGGCTGCAGTCTATGTGGGTCAGAGCCACAGGACTGGCCGCACTCAGGACATGCTGCCGAAGAAGGGGCCGACTTGGTGCTTTTTAGTGATTCTCCATAGTTTTAATATCTCCCATCACACGGTTCTGAGTTACAGTGTTTATATAGAAACCTCATGGAACCACTGGGTTCTGGCTGCATTGATTTGTGTTTATAATGTGACTGTGCTGAGTTCCCAGCTACAGGGGATCAGAGAGGGAGAGTGATGGCTACTGCCTGGTCACTCTCTACATTCTATCCCTGCCCTCACAACAGTCCTACAATTAAAACACAACAGTCCCATTTAAAAAGCAAAGAGACAGAGGGAGACAGAGAGAGCCTGAAGTCACTCAGCCCGCAAGCTGACAGCACAGGGATCCAACCCTCATCTCCTCTTCTCCAGTTTCCTGTTTGGGGAACCAGGGTGTGGCCATAACTGGTCACAGAGGAGCATGTTGGCAGAGTCACTGAACTCCAGGCAAGCATGTGTCAGTTTGCTCAGAGGTGCTAGTTTAGGGTCTCCTCCTCATTAGCTGACATGTTGGTGCCTCAGTGCCCTCGTCTGTCAAAAACGTAACTAATACATTGTGAGGACAGGATGAAGGAGGTCTTACCCCATGTTCACAGGCACCCGGGACATGGTGTGTATTATTGTTAATATTTCAGACATGGGGAAGGGGCCCAAGGATGTAGGTTAAATACTACATGTATTAAGGACTAGGCAGGCACCCTTTCGGAAACTGAAGAGCAGGGAAGGACGTGAAAGATGGTGTGAGATGGGAAAGGGACCCCGGGGTGGGGGCCAGGAAAGAGACAAGTCTGGGGGTGCACAGAAGGGATGGGGACCGGTGGAGACCGGTCTAGGACTCACAGGCCCTGAACTCCCAGAAGGAATCTGGGCTTTGCCCCCAGGCCCAGACTTGAAGGGGACACAGTAGGGAGCTGGTGTTGGGAGTGCCTGGCCAGCTTATTAGGAGGAAAGGGAGGTGGCCAGAGGATACCAACGATGCCTGATCTAGAAGTCAGAGTTTCTGTGGGTGAGGAAGCCTGCCACTCAACAAGAACAGGCCTGGCCGGTGGAGTTCGGGGTTCCCAGAGGCTGGGGCCGTTGCACAGCCTTGGCAACAGGGAGACTCCGGGCCCTCTACTGCTATCTGCAGTTCTCCACGTCTGCGACAGAAAGGAAGGCAGGTGTAGTTCCTGAGTACTTAGCCTCAGACACTTCAGCTTCCAAGACTTGACAAGTCCCTGCCGTCCCTCCCCACGCGGCCCCCCTCCCCACGGGGCCCCCCTCCCCACGGGGCCCTCCCTCCCCCCACTTCTGGAGGGCGCGGGGAGCCGCCAGCCTGCATGGCAGCGACAGCAGCGCCCCCGCCGGCGGAGCGCAGCCTGCGCGCTCAGCACCTTCATCCCGTGCTGCTGCTGCCACCGTGTGGGAGAGATGGGAATCACAGCCAATGGGCTCTGCTTAAGGGAGAAACCCATGCGCGTCCAAAACAGCGGGAACGTTCCCCTTTTGCAGAAGGGGAACGGGGATGGGTGGAGGTGGAGAACATTGGGTAAAAAAGAGCATCTTTGGATCTTTGGAGATTGGGGGTTTAAACAGCCCTGTATTTATTGGGATTCTGAATTTTAGAATCAATATGAAACTTCTTCAGACTGACTGTTTTGTACTAAATATAAGTACCAGGAATCTCTGGGCTGCTTGGGCTGGAGAGGCGGGTGTGTGGTGTTAGCAGGGCCCCTGCTGACTGCACCTTCATAAACCGGCTGCTTGAGGCCCCTGATGCACTCATCCCTGACTGGGTGGCCATGTCCTTACAGTGATGGCAGTTTAATACACTCTCCTACTGTTTTTACAGTTTCATTTCTCTTTTGAAAACAGGTTTTTTAAAAATTGGAAGGGACAAACAATGCTTTCCACCAGCGCCCCCCCCCACCCCGGGGTGGGAAGAACCGGCCAGGAGCTTAAGGGGCTTAAGGGCATGTCCAAGGCCGCCTGCATAGTGACAGAGTCGGGACCAGTGGAGAGGCAGAGCCCTCCTGCCAGCTCACTGACTGTCCCACTGGGGAGAGTGATGTGGGTCAGGGCTTACAAACCCAGCATGGAGGGGTCCTCTTTCAAGGAGTGGACGGCCAAGGCCAGAGCAGGGAGAGTCGAGCGAGCAGAACAGGGCTGTGGGCACAGTGAGGGTGGGAGGGAAGTTACCAGGCACCGGTGTCCAGGAGAGGAGCCCCTCGAGGGAGGGGCTGTGGGTGACGAGGAGCCTTAGGGGCAGCACTTTTAGAATGTGAAAATGTCCAAGAGCTCAGGAATTTGAACTCTTGTGGGCCAGCACTTTATACTCAGAATTGATCTCTGATGGATGGCCTTGGCCAATTTCTCAAAACAGAAATTTCCTTGTGAGAGGAAAGAAAAACTAGAAGAATGACAGAGTGCCCCAAACAGGACTCAGTGCCATCAAGAATAGCAACCAGGCACCCCTTACCCACGGAGGGTTAAAGATCTTCAGTTCTGAAGCTGGTTCTTCATTCTACACCCTACTCAGAGTGGTCTGGGCAGCAAGTGAAACACTTTCCAGCTATTAGAACTGCTCAGACTGCAGCTGTTGTGGGCACTTAATGCCGCTAAGTTCAGTTTTATCACTCAAGGGAACTCCAATCTAGAGATTACAAAAGTCCTGACTTTGAACCCAAGGAGCGGAGACTAACCCCGAAGGCCAACTTTACCCGGAAAAATCGCTTTGAGGCTCTGCAGGGAGCAGAAAGAGAAACGGTGGTCACATATTGCCCCCTGGTGTCTGACAGCGTTTATTGCATCCTGGCTGCCTCCCAAGGACGAGCGGGGCTCAGGCTCGGTTTTATCTTAACCAGTGTTCTTCCAGGCGGTGAGAAGGACTGGCTTTGATGTTTGCCAACCTTTTTTCATATTTGTTGGCTAGACCGCGCCACAGAGGGAAAATAATCACAGAAAACGTGAAGTGTGCTGTCCCCCCTGCACCCTGGCTGTCTTCCACTGCAGCCCTCCTGGGAGTTGGCTTGTGTGATGGTTAAAAAGCATACAATGTTTTACATCTCAATTATTCCTCAATAAAACTTTTTCTTAATTTAAAGTATGGACTTTGCGGATAAATCATATTCAAATTCTGGCACCAGGTGACCAGGCTGTGCCAGCCCAGGAACACCACTGCTCTAGGAAGCCTGAGTTACAACCCAAATGGGGCTGATCTCATCAGCTCACAGGTGGGTAGGGGCGTTGTCAGAGCAGCCCTGAGAGGTCAGTGCTGGGGACACGTCATCTGACGACTGGGGACTGTAAGGGCAATTGTGAACCTCCCATAAGATGATGTGGATAAGGTTTTTAATGCAGTGTCTGGCTCACAAGAGCCAATATGTGATAATTACTAGCTTTCCAAAGGGACCTCATCAATTAAGGGCAGCAGTAGGCCTGGGGAATGGGTGGAGGAGGTGTGGCAGTCTGTGGGAGGGTTTGCCTTGACCAGCACAGTCCAGTGGAAATATAACGCAAATTACAAGTTCAAGCCACAACTGTAATTTGCAATTTTTAGTAGGCTTATTCAAAACAAGTTTTAAAAAGCGAAATCAAATTCATAATACATTTTATTTGATCCTATATATCCAAAATATTGTCAACTTGATGTGTAATGTCAAAATTATTAATGAGAAATTTTATGGGTTCTGTTCCTGCCACCTCTTCATAGTCCCCCGTCTAGGTTACATCCCCAGTTCATCTCTCTTCAGACTAGCCCACCACCCCCATTTCAGCTGCTCAATGATCTGTGTGGCTCGTGGCCCCCATGTTGGACCGGGAAGCTCTCCAGGGCTGCTTGGTGAGGAAGAGGGACGAGACGGAGCCTCACTGCGCCCACCCTGTGGTCAAGCTGGCGGAGGGTGCTCAGAGATCCCCTGCTTCAGAATCTTCTGGACTGGCTTCTTAAACGAAAAACCAGATTCCTTGGCTTTATCCCTGCTTCTCCTTGTGGATCAAGTGTCTGAAACTAGAGTGGGGATTAATAATTATGGAGGTGGCTGTGACTATGTTGACAGGTTTCCCGTTCCTACTTAGATGCCCCTCACCTGGAGTTTAAACTGGGCTGTGTCCAGTCACCTGTTCTAACATCCAGCATTTTCTTCTGGCTTATGCCACTTGATGCAGGCACACAAAGTGAGTTTCCCACAGCATCTGAGAGGGCAAATCTTATCTCCAGTGGAAAACCCAGCCTATGGTCCAGTCACAGCAGGAACATCCAATCCTTTCCCTCCCAGAATGTTCCCTCATCCTGCCCGGACTCCCTCTCCCATAGGAGCCAGCCAGAGAACTTTCTACTTATTCAGCAGCTGTGATCTGAATATGCCCCCCCAAAATTCATGTGGTGGACACTTATCCCCCAGTGCACAGTTTTGGGAGGTGGGGCCCCTTGGGAGGTATTTAGCTCATGAGAGCTTTGCCTTTGTGGATAAATTAATGCTGTTGAAAAAGGTTTTGACGAAGGAAGCTCGTTCCTTCTGCTCTTTCTCCACACAAGACTGCAGTGTTTTATCCCCTCTGGAGGATGCCACAAGAAGGGCCTTACCGGACACTAGATGCCAGCCTGGTAATCTTGAACTTCCCAGTCTCCAGAACTGTGAGAAATACATTTCTATAGTTTGTAAGTTCCCCAGTCTGTGGTATTCTGTTATAGCAGCACAAAACAGGCTAAGACACCAGTCCTTTGTCTGATTTCTCTTTCTCTCCACCGCCGGCCGTGAAAGCTCTGTGTGTGGAGACAGAAGGGTCAGCGGTAGGATGGTGTTAGGACAGCAAGCTGACAGCAAGCTGGCAGCAATCAAGCCATTTTGTATTTAAAACTGGTAGTTCCATACTCAGGGAGAGTTATGTGTCTTTGATACAAAAAGTCAAACTCTAAGTGCACTAATCTCATTATTTCTTCCAGTACCCTAAGAGGTAGCTACTATATCCTAGGTTACAGATGAGGAAAGTGAAGCAGAGAGAGGGTAAGTAACTTTCTCAGGATCACACAGCAATAAGTAGTAGAACCAGAGCCTTCAAAGTAAGGACAGTAAAGACCAGTGAACTGAGAGTCATGAATGGGGTTCTAGTTCACCCCCTTTGGAAATCACTATCCATGTGGCTTAACATAAATCTTTAAGCTTCTCAAAGCCTAAGTCTCTTTCCTTGAAAATGTGGCAGTTGAGCTTGGAGGACTTGGTCATCTTTTTGTTTCTTTGAATATTCATTTATTTGTTTGTTGTATTTTGAGTTTCTTGGAAAGTAATTCCAGGACTCTGAGATTTTCACAGAAGTATTTACTAGGGAGTGCCCTTGAGCAGCTAGAGAAGCAGGCTTGGGCCAGGGAGAAGCTGAGCTGCGTATAGTTCCAACAGAGGCCCACAGGGAGCTCTGGGTCTCATTGGGAGCGGCTTGAAAATTGTGCCAGCTGAAGCCTGGGAATCAGGTCTTTGTGACCCCAGAAAGAGTAGTCCTAGATATAGGCTGTCACTGGGAAGGGGGCATAACCTGGGAGGGGCAGTTTCCTCTGGCTGTGGGGACATCAGGAAAAGGACTAGTCTGTGGGCTATCACCACCCCCCACTAGAAGGGGTCTTCCTGCCAGCATCCTTCCCTCATGCTGTCCACATTCATTCCCTTCATCTGTGGAGTTCACCCCTGCATGGAAGCAAGTGCACCGGGACTGTGGCTGGACTTCTTTCTGAAGGAAACTTACAAGAGGAGGAGAGGGGGTGGGAGGAGCTGTATCCCCCATGGCAGTGATCTTGAGGTAAGTGCACCCCTCATCTCTCTCTCCTACTTCTCATCCTAGGTGACCCTCATACCTGACACATACCTCTGCTGGGCTTGGGGCTCTCTGTGTGGTGACTCAGGCCTCCACTCCTGAGAGGGCCGAACCCCTGTACCACGCTTGCCTACTTTGTCCAATGTGGGCTGCAGAGTACTGAGAACTGTCCCACTGGGTTACTTGGGGGCCTCATTTCTCTGTTGCCCTCATAGTATAACAGCAGCCCTACCTACTCCTGATGACCAGGGTCTAGTCAGGTGTCGTGATGCCTTCCTCAATTGCTGGAGTCTCGGCTTGAGGAGGCTAAAGTTATCATGCTTCAGACATGGCTCGAAGTTCAGTAGGACCTTTGCAATGTTCTCTGTGATATCCTCTGGGAGTCAGGACTTCTGGTCTTACAGAGACCAGGGAATGGAAGTATGGAATCTCCAAGTGGATCTCTGAGAGTAAGAGTCATGCCATGCCAGTTTCTTGGTGCATGTCCTCCATGTTCTACTTACCAGGGCCAGACATCATGTATGACAGGGTGTGTGAGCTATACCTAGAGGACGTGTCTCATTTGCACAGGCATCACCTTCAACAGGGTGTACAGGGGGCCATTCCAGTGCTCTGTCTGGCTGGTGGCTTCCGATGGTGTGAGATCAGTGGATTTCATGGTCCTGTGATTCTCTAATTTGTTTCTTTTGTCACAGCTCCTGGTCTGAAGCAGTGCTACATGGAATTCCATAACAGTGGATCAAATACTCTGAAAGCCTTTGGTATCAATGCTGGCTGACACTCTCCAAGCAAGAAAGGCACATCTGTTCTCAGAGTCTCTATTTCTTCTAGTAAAGATGAATCTCTACCCCTTCAAGGTAGAAATGGTCTAGTGTAATAAACTTCCCACCAGGTAGTTGGTCACCTTGAGAAATGACAGCGGTTCTCAACCTGTGGGTTGCGACTCCTTTGGGGGTTGAATAACCCTTTCACAGGGGTCGCCTAAGACCATCCTGCATATCAGATATTTACATTATGATTCATAACAGTAGCAAAATTACAGTTATGAGGTAGCAATGAAAATAATTTTATGGTTGGGGGTCACAACATGAGGAACTGTATTAAAGGGTTGCAGCATGAAGAAGGTTGAGAACCAGGGCCATATTCAAAGGCTCAGCGTTGCACATTGCTAGTCAGCCTTAGAGAGTGGGGTCCCTGCAGCAGTGGGGCCCACACAGAACCTCCTTCCCTGCTCTTCTCAATACCTTATTTACCAGTTCATTGTCATAGCTGGGTGAAGGCCAGTGACAGAGGCTGGTTGATGTCCACTTAGTTCTGTCTATTTAGTTGCACACTGGCTTTGCAGTGGTCGTTGCTTTCTGATAAACCTTAAAAGGTGACAGAAAAGTCTTTGTAATTTGTGCCTGCTTCACAGTGGGTTATCCACATGCCTCTTCTCTGGTCCTTATTGCCCAATCTGCCAATCTCTCTCTTTCCAAGATCGTGGCTAACAACACAGCCATTCACTATCAACTGTGAGTCTGTACATATTCTGACCTTAGATTACTTGCCTTTCCCCATGGTATAAATAACCAGGTCACTTGCCCTCACTCTGCCCCCTGGGAGGCTTTAGTCTCACCCATCATTCTCAGGAGTACCACCTGCGTCGGGCTGCATTGTGGGGCACTGCATTTTCAGCTTGCACCCACCCACACACTGACTCATTTGAAAGCAGACTTGGCCTGATTCCTCCTCTGCCAGTTAGTTATTACAGCTGAGAAAGAGATTCTGGTGCAATTGTGGTGGATGACACGAGGGTCTGGGTGACATGGTTACATACTCATGTGTTTTTCCATCTCTGTTTTTTCTCATTTTGGATAGGCCACACCTGAAGTACAGTGTGTGTTTAGTGAGCCCAGCTGCCCTCACAGTCTGATGGGTAACAGAACCATGTTCATGATGGGCTGCTCTGGCTGCATGGTCACTTGACGTCCTGTGGCTCAGTCTTCTGAGAAATTCTAGCATCAGGGGCTATTTTTCAATGAATGCATAGTTCCCTACTGCAGAGCATGGCCTAAGTCCAGAAGCTTAGGAACATAGGTTGTGATATTCCTCCAAGGACTCTATAGTACAGTGCCCTTCCCACATCTGTTACCATTAGGAACCACAGGGTCTTTGATGCCCACCTGGAAGGACTGTTTGCACTGCAGCCTGAGACCATTATGGAATACTGATCTTACCCTGACCCCACTGGAATAACAGTGGGATGCTCTACAGAATTGTTACATAAATGAGCCAAGTATGTAAGTACCCCTTACTGCAGTCCTTCCCTCCAGGGGACAGTCATCATTGAGCTTAATGGTGTGGTCCGTCAATAAAATTATTAATCACCTTAGTGAATGGGATGTCTTGCAAGCCTTAGTTGGGTGGTAGATTTGGGGCCTTATGAAGTGCATCTACTTAGTGTGCCCACTTCTCTGAGCACCTCATTCCCTTTTTCCACCCTCTGACCCAGAAAGTTCTGATGTTTCTACTCTAGTTAGTGTGTTGAGCTTTCCAAAAGCTGACTGAGCAGCATGTCAGCATCATCTTCCAGGGACCTTGCCATGGTGTTAAGTCCTGCAACACAGACACAGATGAGTCCCAAAGACAACTTCGTCCACATCCTGTATTCTCCTTGATCCAGCACCCTCAAGATCCAGGCCCATACAAGTGCCGGCTTCTGTTAGTACACATTGGTTCGATTTTATAGCCCTTCCGGGGTCATCCCAGGCATCTACTGCTGTGTAGCACACCATCCCACATGTAGTGGAGTAAGATGACCTTCTTTCATTACTACTATCTTCCCATAGCTCTAGGGGTTGAGTGAGCTTGGCTAAGCATTCTTGCTGTGGGTACCTCATGTAGTTAAGAGTCAGGTCATCAGGTCACTATACCATTCTTTCAGATATCAAATATTCATTGGCTGTCTATTCTGTGTGAAGCACTGCTAATGGGCAAGAATAAAACAATTATTGGAACATAATTCCACTCTCCTTGGGGGTGGGGTGCCATATTTAAGAATCTTAGCAGGTGGAAAGTGCTGATAATGTCATGAAAGAGCATTTGGAAGCACAGAGTCAAACACGGAAGCCCTCCTGTAGTAGCAGACTAAGTGTTCACTATACTGCAGAAAGAGGATCTTGCTAAGTAGTCGGGGGTGGAGGTAGCATGCCAATGTGAGGAGGTGATAAAGATGGTGACTTATTCCAGGCCCTTCAAGTTGCTCCCAGTGGTGGGGTCACAGGAAGGTCATGAATGGCAGGTGTGATTGGAGTGGTACCCAGGGGCCAGAACATGATAAGCTCTTAAGTTCCATAATAAGGAATGTTTACTTATTCTGCAAATGATGGGGGCCATAAAAGGATTTTGAGAAGTAAAATGACATAATAAGCTTTGTATTTTTAAAATGCCAGTGCTCCTGAGGGAAGAAAGGGAGGAGGCAAGGCTGCAGGGGAAGACCAGTTAGTTAGCAAGAAGGTCATTGCAGAAACCTGGGTGTAAATGAAGGAGTGCAGATTAGGAGCTGAGGGATGAGTGAGTGACCTCCTGATTTTTGAATTGTGTGTTGTTAGAGAGCAGTGTTGTTAAGATAGCAGTTGTCAGAAAACCTTAGAATAAACACTTTATTTTTGACATCTGCATCTGTAGTACTTATAGGAGGGCATCGTAGCAGATGTATCTAATAAATAATGAGAAGCATGAGGTCTGGTATATTTATTTACAACATTTCCTTGATTGTTTAGCCAAGAACATAAATGACATAACTCCTTGGGTTGACTCTTGACTCCGGAGCAAGAATCCACATGGCAATGTTTTGTCGCCAAAGGTCACCAAGGGCCTAGCTCAGTGATTTTCAACCAGTGTGCTATGAGAGGATCTTAGGTATGCCTCTAAAATTTGTAAAGATAATTCATTAAATTATTTTCAAAAGAAGTTCAAAGCATGGTAGGTGTATATGTTTTTTACTCTTTTCTTTAATCACTATAACTTAAGTGTGCTACGGAAGTTTTACTATAAGTTCAAGTGTACCGTGAGATAAAAAAGGTTGAAAAACACTGGGCTAAGTTGACTACACATTAGAGTGGGGGAACATGAGCCATGGAGGACTGTGAGGTGTCTCCATGAGATGGTATGACAAAGGACCTGCTGTACAATTTGGGCTTTAGTAGTTGGGTGATTTGGGAAGGGTTCAAGAAAACTGGGATTTACTCTAGATTGAGGGCTGCCAAAAAAGTTGGGACAACCCCAATGTTTATCAGTTAGTGAACAGATAAACAAAATGTAGTAGATTCGTGTGATATTCGTGAAAATTTTTTTCATAAGAAGGCATGATGCAGGCACTGGGGTTAGGTGATATCTCAGGGTGGTTTTGATTTGCATTTCTCTGATGAGTAGGGTCAATGAGCTTTTTTTTCATGTTTGTTAGCCATTTATCTGTCTTCTTCAGAGAAGGTTCTGTTCACTTCTCTTGCTCAGTGATAGATGGCATTGTTTGCTCTTTTTTTGTTGATTAATTTGAGTTCTCTATAGATTCTAGTTATCAGCCCTTTATCAGATTCATAACATTCTGAAGGTTGTTGATTTGCTTTCATTATTGTCATAAAAAAATGGAGACTTTACAGCTTTTGTATTAACCTGGATGGAGCTGAAACACATTCTTCTTAGTAAAATATCGTAAGACTGGAAAAGCAAATACCCGATGTACTCGATACTAACATGAAGCCAGTAGACCATTTACTATATGGCCACACGAGAGAAAAACTCAATTCCATTCAAGATTGGGAGGCGGGGAAGAAGGAAGGGGGAGGGGCAGAGGGAGGGGGATGAGTGAGCTCCCACCTACTGGGCACAAGGCAAGGGTATACGGGACACCTTCTGGGTGTGGGACACAACCACAGTAGGGACTCTGCCTAACAAACACACACATTGTAACCTAATTGTAACCTTACATTAATCCGAAAAAAAGAAAAAAGACGTGATGCACTGATAATGCTGCACGGATCAACCTGGACACTATGCCAGCTGAAAGAAGCCAATCACACATACACAGGAAGAACAGATATGCTTCCTTTTGTAGGAAATGTTCAGAATGGGAAAATATACAGACAGAAAGTACAGGCAGTCCCTGAGTTACAAACACCTGACGGTGTATGACTTGCTCTCATGAGTGGAGGCTGTTATAGGTAATACATGAGTGTACCTGATCCAACTTCCATATAAATTCAACTTAAGAACAAACCTACAGAACCTCTCTCATTCATAACCTGAGGACTGCCTGTAGATTAGTGGCTGCTTAGGGCGGGGGAAAGCTGATTTGGGCCTTATAAAAGGGGTTCAGGGAGGGGGATTGGTGTGCTCCCACCAAATGGGCACAGTGTAAGGGTACATAGCACATCCCCTGGTTTCGGGACACAGCTACAACAGGGACCTCACCTAACAAACACAAACATTGTGACTTAATTTTTTGTACCCACATATTAATCTGAAATTTAAAAAAAAGAAAAGGGGTGCAGGGCTTGTTTCTGAGGTAATTAAAATGTTCTAAAATTTATTCCTTTGATGACTGTGCAACTCTGAATATCCCCCCAAACACTGAATGGAACACTTGGACATAGGTGAGTTGTATGATATGCAAATTATATCTCATAAAGCTGTTGCAAAAAAATAAAATAAAAAGAAAGTAGAGTCAATTCTAAACAAATTCTCTCTACAGAAAGAGGAGAGAGCAGAGAAATAGCTGTAAGTGATAAAGAAATGAATGGAAAAGTCACTCGTTTGCTGAGAGGGGAGATGTACCGCATTTCGTCAGTCACACGGCAAACTTGTTTTTGTCTGTGCTTAGACAAAATTGCGGGGTGGCCTTGTTTTGTCTCACTTGGTCATGTCTCAGAGTAATCTTGTCTGGCGTTGGTCTGGTTGGCATTCTGTGAGATTGTTTAGGTCTAAAAGGAGAAGAATACACCCTCTTATGAGGGTGCAAACGAGTTTCCACCAGCGGTGGGGCGCAGCCCTGAGGGTCAGCCCAGCTCCTGGCTGTTGCAGGCTGCCTATTTTCTTTCTCACAGGTTTTCTCTGGAATGTTGTGGGGCATTTCACTGGGGAACCCCTTAAGTCATGTGCAACATTGCAGATGTGACAGGGTGAGTTTTATAGTGAGAAAATCCATAGAACTTATTAGATTCCTTAAAGTGGTCTGTCTCCAGAAAATATTAAGAATCACTGGTCCAAATTAAAAAGCGAAAAAGAATAAATAGGAAACTCTGAAACTGCAGAAATTTTAAAGGCAGTTAGAGAAAAAGGACCCGTTAGCAGAGAGGCTGAGGAATTGTGGTGAAGAGGAAAGAAACCAAGAATGGTAAGAACGGGAAGCCCTGGGAGGAAGTTTCCAGATGGAGCCAAAGCCAGTATTGTCAAGGGTCACAGAAAGGTCAAGACAGGTCAAAACTAAACTGTTTAATTAAACAGTTGTATAAACAGTTATATCTTGAGGATTAGCCATCAGAGTGGGACACTATCCCAGGAGGTATTTTTGTAAGAAAATGGGGCTCCATTTCCCCTGATGGTTGAGTCAGTGACCTGTGCTCAGGACTTTATGGTTTCTGATGCTTCAGATCTGTGTTTAAGGACTCACCCTCGCTCACCCAGAGGCCAAGTCAGGATGCAAAGGTCACTGGTCTCGGTGAGTTACCGAGCAAGCCAGGCAGACTCGGGAATCCTCCGCTAATCTACTGTCCCCAAACTGGCTCCCTGACTCACCCCATCCATCCTGCAGTGAGCTTTGGAGGCCGACAATAAGTGGAAATTTTTAAAATTCACAACTAAATGTTTTCCGAAGCATTCACCAAGGAAACGGGAATGCGCACACCTCATAGGTCTTGTGTGCGTTCCTTCCTTCCAGCCAGGAAGAATTTGCTCACAACTCTGTTTGATCTGAAACAAGTCAGAGATGAGCTTTCCTGAACTGTAGGGGCCTCTCCCGGAATTCCTTCTCCTTGACCACAGGCTTCTCTGCTCTAGCCGCGTCCGTTTCACACGGGAAGGAAGAAATGCGTGGGGGGGAGGATCTGTTACCCTCTGGACGGTATTTGCAACATTTCAGCACCAACTCAGGGGCTCTGATTATTACTAAAGACCCAGATTTCAGGTGGGAATCTATTACTTGCTACTCAATTTTTTTAAACCCAGAGTTATTACAGAAAGTTCGTGTAGAAATAATCATAGATTTTTGTAGATTGTGTAGAAATAATCATTTTTTTTTGAGAGTATGTTTTTAACAGATATCAGCTCATTTAATCTTCATTATTCTATTTTGTGAGTGCTATTATTATCACATTTTTCAGATGAGAGACTGAGGCATGGATATTTTAACTACAAATACTACTATTATCTATTTAATAACTATTGGCTCGGCGCCTGTGGCTCAAGTGGCTAAGGCGCCAGCCACATACACCTAAGGTGGTGGGTTCGAATCCCCAGCCCGGCCCACCAAACAACAATGACGGCTGCAACCAAAAAAATGGCCGGGCATTGTGGCAGGTGCCTGTAGTCCCAGCTACTTGGGAGGCTGAGTCAGGAGACTCGCTTGAGCCCAGGAGTTGGAGGTTGCTGTGAGCTGTGATGCCATGGCACTCTACCCAGGGGGATAGCTTGAGGCTCTGTCTCAAAAATAAATAAATAAATAAATAAATAAACATTCTCTCTAAATCTATTTAATAACTGCATTCTATGAGCGATACTACTACTATAAATATGCCACTATTTTCTATTCGATAAATGCTGATTCAATAAATCATTATTCCCAATTTATGGATGAGAAGGTGAGGCACAGAGAATCTTGCTAATAAGGAGGCAGTTGCTGTTCTTGGGGATCTGTGTCTTCTCATCAGCAGAAAACTGTCAACTTGTACTAGCATTTGCGGCAAATTATCAGCGGCTCAAAATAACCCACAGGGCTGTGATGGGCATAGCTGGGCAGGTCCAGGTCTGCTTGTCTCCCATTCTCTCCAGCTATTGGCACATTTATCTGTGGTCTGAGCCATAACCTAAGGAGGAGTCTTTGATATTGGAGGCCCTGGAAGAGGATTGGCCTTATGGCGAGGAGGTGTATATGTATGGGGATAAGGTTTGGGTGGTGGCTGGGCTGGGAGGAAGGTTGATGCCACAGGAACTTCTGATTTGATTCACAGACACACAGACACAGGAAGGCTGATGGGTCCGGTGAGACGCAGAATCCCCCTGCTCCAGCCCAGAACCATGGTTACCCAGCACTGGCCTCGCAGGGGATGGAGAAGGTGACAGAAGGCTCAGGATCTTTGAGCTCATCCCCCTTTTTGAAATGAGGAACCCTTGTTCATGAGTCCCCATTTTGAGCAAACACCCCCCAACCTTTGCAATTCATCCTATTGTTTGACCTCCTCTGGGAAAATACTTTTAGTTGTTATCACTCTGGAAAGAATCTGATAAGGCCGTTTACATTGGATAAGGGAGTTGGCTCCCTCTGTCCCGGCACCACTGCCAGTTCAGAGGCATTCTTGTCCCCACAGCAGGATCTGCCAAAAGCGGGTGGCACTGGAGTGTGCAGGGTGGGAGGAGACAGCCCTGATCAGAAGAAAATTCCCCCAGGCTGCAAGGGTAATGTTCCAAGTCTGGGAACACAGCAACCTTGAAAAGACCTAACCCTTTGACTTGCGCAATCCCACCTGGCCTATCTGGTTACAAATAGACAACCTTCTCACCTCATCAGTGGAGGAAGAGTTTCCCTTTCCTCCAAGTTCACCTTATATCAGGGCATGTTTGGATCATAGCAGGTCAACACGGGGCTTGTTGCCTGAACCAACATCAGGTTGGCGCTATGAAGCCAACATCAATAAAAGCATCACAACAGCAAACACTTGGAGAGTACTTATTATGAGCCAGGCATGGTTCTATGCACCTTGAATGTATTATTTCCTTATAGAATCCTATAACTGTAGGTAAAATGCACATCTCCTCTTTGCAGTTGAGGAAACTGAAGTTCAGAGAGGTTAAGAAACTTTCCCACAATCACACAGCATAGACTGTGTGCTGGAGTCAGGTTCTGAGCCCAAGTGGTGTAGATCCAGAGTACATGCTCTTCACTGAGGGTAGGGTTTGAGTATATTCAGCTACTGTCTAGCCCACCTAGCAGAGTGAAATGAATTCCTGTGTGCCCCCCCCACTCCCCCAGAGCCGGCTTGAAATATGGCAGAGGCCGGCAGGGGCATAACAAGGGTCCAGCAATGTGAGTTAGAAAATGTAAGTTTTAGTCTTTTCATCTCTACAAAGCCACATGCAATTCTGGATGTCACTTTAAATCCTCCCTGTCTCAAACTCTCCAAATAAAGATAATAATAACTTCTCTTGCCCCTATTGTAAGATTTGGGGGTGGCTATCAGATGAAACCAGCTGAGGAAAGGGCTTGATGACCTGTGAAGGAGCATGGGGATATAAGTGGTTGGTACCACTCTATGGGAGCTTCTTATCATGGCACAGTGAATGCCTAACCTAGAGTAAGACCACAGCATTGCTGTCACTTACAAGGGACAGTATATTCATTTTTCTGTGTCACTGGGAAAGTAAAAACAGGAAGCGTCCCAGCCCAGTACGAGATGGCTGGAGTGATGGCCTGGGTCAGAGGACTCGTTACCCCGACCCATCATGATAAGTTAATTACGTTCTCTTAGGAAAAGACCATAAAAGGCTGACAGACTCGGAGCTCGTGACGACATTGGAGGGCAGCGGTGCACGTTCATCATCCTCGGGTGGATTCTGCTGCATTCCTTACATGCTCTCAGGAAGACTTCCAAATGGCACAAGTAGCACTTGGCCTTGTGCATCTCACTCCAAAGGCAGGCAGGGTCCTGGACAGGAACTTTCTTCTTCAGAAAACTAAAATGAGCACCTCTGAAGTCAAGACCACAAGTTTAAATTTAATTCACATCAGTGTGACTAAATCTTCACTAATGACTGTTCAAAGGCTGAAGAGGAAGACACTGGTCAAGCTGGGATGCTCCCAAGAGACGCATCAGTCTCAAATCACAGCCACAGCAGACACCATCTGACTGGCAGGATGACTCTTCTGTAGACACATGGGAGACATAAGTCATAAAGAATAAATTTGAGTGAAAAATAGGAGAAAACATATGTCAAAAGAAGAAATATCCCAAGGAATATTCATTTAAAGATATGTCATTTAAAAGTTCCAAGCATTGTTAAAAAAAACTCACATATTTTATATTTGCCGGCTACAGGGTTCCATATTAGGTCAACTCGGGCTACCAGATCTCTATGGCCTATTAATATCATTGTTCAAAGATTCTCTCTCCTTACTTGTGATTTATAGGTTTAAACTATCAATTTCTTATACAATTGTGTTTGTTAAATTATTCCTTGATTTGTCAATACTTCCTTCAAGTTTTGTTAATTTAGGATTTCGATAGCTGAGGATTTGGAGTTAGGCATATAATGAATTTATGATGACTGCAACTTGTTGATAATTCTTCTATTTTAATCACATTGTATCCACTGTCCTTCCTAAGATGTTCTGCCTTAAGGTGAATTTTCTTTGGTATTAATACTACATCATTTTTTGTTGTTGTTCAGGTCCAATATGTTTTGGTTTCTCCTTTTAATTTTAACATTTCCACTTATTTTAGCTTTATGTGTGTATCTTGTGAGTTACATCTTAGATCCTGCTTTATTTTACCTAAGATGCTAATTTCCACCTTTCCATTGTTAAGTGTAATCTGTGTATATTTGTTGTGGGTAATGATATATTTGTGTTTATTGCACACACATAGTTTTATATGTTCTAGAGAACATTCTTTTTCTTTGCACATTTTTCTCCTTTCCTGTGTGTAATTGATCTAAAAAGTTGTCTTTTCAGTCTTCTTCTTTTCTTTTCTTTCTTTTTTCATCATAGCTCACAGCAACATCAAACTTTTGGGCTGAAGAGATCCTCCTGCCTCAGCCTCCTGAGTAACTGGGACTACAGGCTCCTGCCACAATGCCTGGCTAATTTTTCTAGTTTTAGTAGAGACAGGGTCTCATTCTTGCTCAGGCTGTTCTCCAACTCCTGAGCTCAAGCAATGCACCTGCCTACCTCCCCCCCCCCATCCCCATCCCCACCCAAGTGTTAGGATTACAGACGTGATTCACTGTGCCTAGCTGAACTAAAAAGATTTTTTATTAATATGTTTTTCTTATTCTTACTGTTGGATTCAAATATAGGAATTATATATACCTTTATGCTTTTAGTGGTTACTTTAAATTTGTAACACACACATTTAACTATATATTTTTCTAGAAAAGTTCTCACACCTTGTTATTTTTGTCTAGAATTTAATTTTACCCTTTAAAAATTAGTCTCTTTTCAATTAAAGGATCATAGCCACCATAAATTAATGTGAACAACAAAATACATCAAGAACAAATAATAAACAGAATAATAAACAAAAAAATTAAATTTCTTTTGTTTGTAATCTGTTTGTACTTGTCAAAATTTTATTCCAACATCTCTCTCTATTCATATTTTTCTTATTTCAGAATTCCCTGGTACTTCTTTTGGGAAACTCGGAGGATGGTAAACTTTAAAGTCACTAAAAGTTTGAGAATGCCGTATTTTTCTCCCATGTCTTAGTAACAGTTTAGCTAGGTATAAATACCAACCTGCTTCCCCTTTACTCTTTGAAGACATACCTCTGCTATCTATCTACCATACTTTTCTTGTGATTCCTTTTACAAGCCTCAAAGATTTTAAGATTTTCGTTTGATCTTGTTGTATTTTATTTATATGGTATAATGCTATAGATATATTTCTGGGCGTGAATTCATCTTTATTCATCCCTCTTCATGTTTGAAATCCAGTTTTAATCTAAGGACATTTTATTCTTCATTTCTGTAAAATTCTCTTTGATACTGCTGTTTTTATGCCATTTCTTCCCTTCTTTTTTATGGAACTCCTGTATTTAAATGATTCTCCATCTCTCTGACCTGGACTGTCTTTTATAAATTTTAACCGTGGGTCTTTCTACAATGTATTCTAGTTTTAATCCTGTGAACATCCTAAGAAAGTGGTGGTTTTTTTACGAGAAAATAAAGCCCGTGTCTCTGCTGAAAGTTGAGATCCCTTATTTATTCAAATATTGCATTGCGTTAGGACTTAAGTAACTTTTTAGCAGGCCATACGAGACCCGTTCTGGTCTGTCCTCAGGCCTCTGGCCCCACCTGTGTAACTTGCATACACTTTCCTTTCTTTACGTGTGGTCACAATATTGCTCTAGGACTCCAAACCTGTGCATGTGCTATTTTCTTCTTCTGGGATGACTGAACCAATTTAGAAACCCACTTCAAAACTAACAATTCTACACGATCTTTCCCAGGCTTACAAGAATCAGTGCTTTGCTCCCTGCTCCCTTGAATTCTATAAAGTCACAATATATTGTCATTAACTGCTTATAAGTCTATTTCTCCAGAGAGACTTTCAGAGCAATCTGAGGCCAAGAAATAACTGTTTCTGCATATCAAGCATCCAGATCACTGCCTGTCAAAAGTTGTCATGATAAGTTTTCTGGATGAGTTTTCAATGACAAAGAGAATTCATTATGGTTTAACACTAATCTCGCTCTCCTTTGAAATTTTTATTCTAGACCATCCTCCCCTGACAGTTGGAGCTGCTTTTGATTTGGTATTGTTCATTTTCTTTTCCCTCCCAGAAGGTTGCAATCATATCCTGCAGAAAGGAACAAGCAAACTCAACTGTCCTGTCATTATATGGACTCTGACACACTTTCGCAAATGACTGGGTTCAGCAGTTCTCAGCCATATTCAGCAGTGACACTTCTCCTGCTGCATTCTGAAGCCAACATGGGAACGACAATCTGTCTGTTTTTGATTGGTTAACACTTAACTCATCAAAAATGTGTTTTGTAACACATAGTCCATGTCCAAGAGGTCTTGCAAGACTTCCAAAGCTTTTCCCACACCCTTTTTCTTCTCACCCTCAAAAAAAGAAACAGTGTTTTGCCAAAAACAAATTATCCCAATTCTCAAAAAGGACTGCTCTTGCATCGGAATCTTCAACCCACAAAAGTACATTTTAGGCCTAATCTTGGCCAATACTCCCTGCCCTGGAGTCTATGCATATCTGATTTGCCCCCTGCTCAAGTGGCCAGCAGAGAGCCAGCACCTCTTCCTAACCCTCTAGGCTGCTGCCTTGAGTCCGAGTGGGCTGGGGACAGCAGGACTCTGGGCCAGGAAGGGCTTCCGGAAGGTGCCTTGGGCTTTGCCTGCTGTAAAGTTTTGGGAACGGCAGCTGGGGGCAAATGCTCCATTTGCCACAGGGCAGAGACAGATTATTCTTTCGAATGGGTTTTACCTCAAATTTTATCTTGTCATTAGGTCAAACTGGCCTGAAGAAAAAGAGAAAAGAGCAAATTCTACAATAAAGAACTTCCTGTTTACTAACAACTGGAGCAATTTCGCGTAAAAGCTGACTGGCTTAGGAAACATCTTAAATATGTTTTAACTGTTATAGTCAGGATATTAAATGTTTCTTTTTCTCTGAGGAAGTCGAACTGAGGGACATACACGTCTGTTGCCATTCTTTCCCTCCTTGCTAGCCTCATTGATACCATCAGAGATTAGTCTTTTCTGGAAATCTGCAAGAGCCTCTGGGAATCCAATCTCTGCCTACTCAGAGTTGTTATACCTACTGTTGTCAGAAAAATTTATCTGAAGTGCAGACCTGGTCACACCAGTCTCTTTTAAAAGCTCCTCCCTTAAGATGTCTGCCCTTGACCCTCAGCTCCCATCATGGCCAGCTACATCTCTCATCACTGCCTGAGTGCAGCCAATCAACACTCTGTCAACCGAGATTATTAACAAGGCCAGTAATAAATATTACTATAGAAATAAAGGAAGGAATGGAAGCATAATTTAAAAACTGGGCACTTGAAAACAGAGGTCTGTCTGTTCAAAGAACCAGGAATGAAAAGTATAATCATTGAAAAGAAGCCCCCCATGGGAAGGAGATATGACAGAGATGATTGAGAAAATTTGTGGATTGACGGTTAGAGCTGGAAACACTCAGAAAGCTTCATGAAGAGATGAAGAAAGGTGTTAAGAGGTATGGAGAAAAAAAGAGTCAACATTTCTGTGCTAGGAATTCTAGGAGAAAATAGTATGAGGAGTTAGAAAGAGGCACATTTGAAGAGTTTATGATTGAATTTCCCAGAAGTGAAGGAATATGTAAATACTGAGATTAAAGAACCACAGCTTTAACTGTGAAAACCAAAATGAATTAAAAAGAAAAATTCACAGGTTCCTTTATTTTAATAGAACTATGGAATTACCAAAGAGAAAAGCCCTAACGAGAGAGAGAGAGAAAGAGAGAGAGAGAAAGAGAGAGAGAGAGCGCATGCACATTATCTAGAAAGAAAGGAAAATTAGACTAACAGTTTCTCATCAGAAAAATGGAACAAATCACAGGAAACGTAACTGCCTAAGGTAGAGGAAAAATAACTATCTTTTTAGAATTCGACACACTGTGATATTACAATTTTCTGTGAGGGAGAAATAAAAACACTTTTGGACAAAGACTGTGAGAATTTACTACTCACAGCCCTGCTTTTGAGTGTACTTTGGCAAGGAGGTGAGTTCAACTCAAAGGAACAAGTGAGATGAACTGGACGATATTGAAGAAATAGAATCCGCATTTCTTAACTCCCAAACCAGGACTCCTGACAAAGAGGAAAGTTCCATTACAAAGAGGCGCACATGCTCTTGGGGGAGTTTATTAGAAGTTCCGGCTTCCATTTACTGCTATCACTGGGTCATCGTTTCCTTAATGCTGCCAAGTGAATTTCTTTTTTCATTTTTTTTTTTTTCTGAGTGAATTTCTTTAGTCATTAGCACATTGAGTTACTGATTTTCAGCAGCTACATGCCTCCAATATGATTTTGGAATTTAGTGAAAACACTTGTTTTGTGTCAGGGTAGAACTTGGAGGGACTCTGATAAAATTTTAGAAAGAGCAGAATTCATTTATGGCAAAAGCTAGGGTTTTTCATTTTCATTTCTGTTTTCTCAATTTATAATCTACTTGTAAGTTTTTTTTCAAGGATTGCTTTAGGGGTCACTTCATGATTCAGAAGATGTAGAAAGACTAGACACAGAATGAGGAAGGTTATTTTGAGTCTCCACACACTGGCACTACGAACTTTGGCTTAACTTCTATGAGTTCTCCTCCTCCTCTGTGAAATGAAGACAGTAATCATTTCCTCTCTGAGTTATTATGTTGATTAAGGGCTTATGGTATAACTTTCCTTTACTCTTCTTTGGGATGTCAAACATACGTTCAGGTCACTCAGGGTACCAGAAGGAAGATTTCCCCTGGAGTCAGTGTTGTCAGACAGTTTCTGGCCATGGGCATCATTTATCCCAAACTATTAGTTTCCCACCCACTGGAATGTGTCACAGGCATGTGGCTTTCCTTCTTTTTCTGGTCAGTTTTTCCCATAGCATCTGTGACTCATATAAATAACACGTTTCTTTCATGGAAACTAGTGTTCATTCATAGCACCCATTTATACTTTTCTTAAACTGGTAATGTACATATTTTAGTTGTCTGGACAGGTTTTGTAACGACAAGTAGAACCTCCATAGTTGATCTTCTCCCACATCGACCACTCCTTACCCTGTCCTAATTTTCATAGATGAGACATGTACCACACGTACGTACCAAAACAGTAGATCTAGTTCCTTATATCTACCACCTCTGTATGTTGACCAGTTTGTTACAGTCCTCTGGTGGTCAACTTATAGAAGTTCTACTGTATTTATTTTAGGAAAGAGAAATTCTCTTGGTTCATCATTGTTCAATGGGACTAACGCCCCTCAACTGTTTAGAGTCCACCAATTTGGGACTTTGTTGGGGTGACATAAAAAAGGGACTTGAGTGGTCTATTTTCCATTCTTTTCTAGATTTATGGTGAAAAGAACATTCAGTTATGTAATTAATATAAAAAGACCTAAAGGAAAGGGAAAGAGAGGGAAGGAACATGGCATGTGCTTTGCACGCAGCCTGTGCCAGGCATAGGGGCGGGTTCTGGGTAGGTGCTGTCCTGTCATACTCCTATTTTACAGATGATGAATTAGCTGCTCAAAGAGGTCAAGTAACTTTGTTGGTGCTATAAATTCAGTGGTTAAGCAAGATGATTCAACTTCTGCTTTTCTTCTTTTTATTGGGACAGAGTCTCACTTTGTCACCCTCAATAGAGTACTATGGCCTCACAGCTCAGAGCAACCTCAAACTCTTGGGCTCAAACAATCCTCTTGCCTCAGCCTCCAGAGTATCTGGAACTATAGGCACCTGCTCTATTTTTTAGAGATGGGGTTTTGCTCTTTGTCAGGCTGATCTTGAACCCATGAGCTCAGGCAATCCACACCCCTTGGCCTCCCAGAGTGCTAGGATTATAGTGTGAGCCACACGCCCAGAAACTTCTTCTCTAGCAGCATCCAAAGTCCTCCAAGAAAGAGGTAATGTGAAGTGTTATCTGGGAATCCATCATTGACAGACACTTGGTGGGTGAGAGTGGACCTTCAGAGGGAGTCCTCTCTTCCACTGCAGGCCACAGTTCCCATCTCTCCATATCTGTCTTCGTGATGACTGGAGCAATGATTTCCAAACCCTAACTTATGTGCTGATTGACCCTAGCAGTACAAGGACGTGTGTCTGTCCTATGACACACGAACTGGAAAGTGCAGGATGCTGGGCAGTTGTCCAGCAGCTTGGGTTCTGGTGAAGCGGCGTGGAGGAGAAGGCTGGCAGCGTGAGTCTGGCCACATCCAGTCTGGGTATGGAGGTGGGAAACAAGGTTAGAACTTTTGGGTTTAGAGCTGAAAGGAATCTTGGGTATTGTCTAGCTCTGCCTTTCTTTCATAAAAATGTTTCTTAAGATTCTAGTCCCATAAGATGCTCAAAAGAAAAATCTCTAATCAATTATATTTGGGAAATACAGAAAATTACATTCCCCTGTAGAAATACATATTAGCAAATTAGACTTTAAAGCATTTAAAAAATACTAAGGTAAAGACATCTGTTACCAGGTATTTTCCAGATATAATTTGACCATGAACACTAATGACCATCCCACAGAACTAATGTTCTGGGGAATTCATTTTGAGGATCAGTGATCTAGTTTTATCTCCACATATCACAAGGAGGATTCTCAGAGCTGAGGACTTATTCAAGGAGAAAAACTGAGCTAAAGACCTGACCCCTCATTCTAATATACTTTATTAACCAACCCTTAACACTCTATAAATTAAAAAATATATGTAAGTATTATGCATGTGATAGAATTTAAAACTGTATATCTAATTACTATTTACTCATTAAGGCATTAAACCCATATACTTGAGAGAAGCATTTATTTTTTTAATTCTTAGTAAACCATAACTATACATTAATGCACTTATGGGGTACAATGTGCTGATTTGATATACAATGTGGAATGCTTACATCTAACTGAGTAACATAACTGTCTCCTTGCTTACTTATTTGTTGTGGCAAAAACATTCATACTCTGTTCTTAATAGTATAGAAATGTATCATTGCATTATGCACATTAGGTTGGATCCCCCTAAAACCCTCACTCCTCCCAGTGTCCCCCCTGAGAAAACTATTTATCAATAAAAAAAGATTTTTCAGAACTAACTTTCAGTCGAATAACAGCTCTCATTCTTGCATGGATTCTGAATACTTGAAATTATAGTTTAGAAACATTTATTTTTTTCTCTCAATTTATAATTTTAGCATTATATATAGTCCTATATGTACTGACTCATGATAAAATAATTAATAGTAATTGTTAAGGTTGGATGCAGTGGCTCACACCTGTAATCCTAGCACTCTGTGAGGCTGAAGTGGGGGGATTGCTCGGGAGCTTGAGACCAACCTAAGCAAGAGCGATACCCCTTCTCTACTAATAACAGAAAAATTAGCTGGGCACTGTGGCAGGTGCCTATAGTCCCAGCTTCTCAGGAGGCTGAGGCAAGAGGATCACTTGAGCCTAAGAGATTGAGGTTGCTGTGAGCTGTGACTGCCATAGTACTCAACACCATAGCACCAGAGTCTCAAAAACAGAAAAAGCCCCAAACCTAATAATTGTTACACCTAGTGTTCCACATACTGTGTGAAGGGCTTTTTATGTATTTTCTCAATTGATCCTAACAGTAGTTCTCTAAGTTAATCAGTATTATTCCTCCATTTAAAGTTGAATAGACTCAGAGGGTCGGAGATTGGCCAAAGTTACTGAGCTCATAGGTAATGGAGCTGAGTTTCAGACCTGAGTCTAGCTGACTCCAAAGCTCATAACTTTAACCACTGTGTTTTCATAATATTCAGGAAGTTATGTGGATTTGGAAGATTCCACACTGACATCTCAAAGCGTTCTAAGTCATCAACCCCCAGTCGGAAAGGCGAGTGATTCAACGGCTTAGGAATTCATACTGAGGAATGACAGTGTGTTGAGCAAGACTCCAGCCTGATGTTTATTCCACCGCCTTCTATAAATCATGAAGCCTTAAGAAAGAGGCAGGACTTTGTATAGTCAACTTTGAAGAAGACCACAGAGGCCAGAGTTGCCTCATCAAGTTAGGTCTGTGACTTACCACCTACTTCGTCACCACTCGTCCAGTTGAGTAAGACGGTCAGGCCATGAGAGAAGGCAAGATGGAGAATGTGGGACCCACATGCGCACCCACAGGCACGCTATCCTGGGCCTTCTCTTTTCTTTGTGACCTCTTCTGGAATGCTGTGGGAACACACTCAATTCCTGACGTTCCAAAGACCTGATGGAAAGATATTTGAACTAACTCTTGCTCAGAAACCATAAATTCAGATCGGCACAAACCCTGTATTGATTGGACTCGTAAATTTCATCATGTTTTGTTTTATTTATTCTAAGTGAAATTGCCTCAGAAGACTGGAGAGCCATCTTACTTTCCATGCGTAGAATTTATTAGCTATGAAAATAATTCATCAAGTTATAGGTAGAAACATGTGGTTAGCCTTCAAGGAAAACTAATACTGGAGTAATAAAATCTTTCATTTTCAGAGTACTTCATCACTCAAAAGCCATGGTCACATTCATTTCCTTCTTCTGGTCCTTAACAAGAACCTCTGAAAGCCGGCAGGGCTGCTGTTCATTCACTTCCTCATTCATCAACTGCTTGTTAAGTGCAGGCACTGGCAAGGCACTAACAAACAGGCAGGCCATTTTTTTTTACCCTCCTGAAGCTTGTATTCCACCAGGGCTGTCAGACAAACAATGAGTAGATAATGAGCAATTACACAAGGAAAAATTAATTAAAGAGTTCTAAGTGCTATTCGGATAATATAAATAGGTGGCTGTGAGGCGGATGACCTCAGCAGCTATTTTAGATGGAGTGGCCAACAAAGGCATCCCTGAGCAGGGGACATCTTAAACAAGATACCTAAGTGTTAAAAGCTATTTGTGCAAGGGCTGTGCAAAAACATTCTTCGTAGATGAGAAAACTGAGACTCAGAGATTCAGTGGATCAAAGATCATGTAGTTAGGTCGTGATGGACTTGGACTTCAACCTTAGTTTGTGAAACCACCTAAGACCAGGGCTATTTCCAGCCACCATTTGCTTTGACAGTGGACACGGAAAAGTCTGTAAATAATGCCTGACGTTTCTTTCATCCACCGTGAGAGCTAGGCAAATGGCAATTTTGATGATTTAGTATTTTTGTTGATTTTTAAATTACATCTAAATGAATGAGAAAATTGTATTTTAAATTTTTAAAAAAACATATAGTTGATCTTGATTCCTGCATGCACAGCTGCTAGTCAAAATGGATAGTTTTCTGGCCCAAAGAAATTTACAACAAGGGGCGGTGCCTGTGGCTCAAAGGAGTAGGGTGCCAGCCCCATATGCCTGAGGTGGCAGGTTCAAATCCAGCCCCAGCCAAAAACTGCAAAAAAAGAAAAAAAAGAAATTTATATCAAGATAAATGAAAGAATTCTCTTCTCTTCCTTCCCTTTCCTTCTCCCCATCTCTCTTTCTCATTCTTTTTTTCTCCCTCCCTTACATATTTATTTGATTATCTCATGATTCCAGGTACTAAAAAATATACTTACTATTGTACCTCATTTCTAGGGTTTCTGATTTCTAATTTCTTCTTCACCAGTAGCATCCTAGGTGACCCAAAATATTTGGGCCTCTCTTTCTTGGCAAATATTTCAACAAGATTATGACAGAAGCCCTTTTGGAGGAATAATGTCATTATGTTAGCCTCAAAAAGTAACCTTAGAGTTCATGGCTGCAAATGATTAAGGGGTCTGGCAAGAGAAGTGTTGACAGGAATGTCTTCCAGAATGAATTAAATGAAACCCATGAAGGGATATATATTTTTAAAAGAATATAATTCTTAGAAGCTCTTTCTGATTCTTTGTAGGAAGAGAGACAATTAATGTGTATACATTTCACAAAATCATTTGGTACTGAGACTTGAAACTGGGACAGATACAAAAATATCATGCTAAAAAAAAACCCCCAACTACATGATAGTTATAATGGGCCAAAAGTTGTTTAATTTATTTTTATTGATATATAATTCATAGACCATCCAAATAGCCATTTTACAGTGCATACATTGGTCATTTTTAGCATATTCACAAAATTGTACAATCATCACTGTGCCCTGATTCCGGAACACTGTTCTCTTGTGCAGAAGAAACCCCGTACCCACCAGCAATCATTCCATTTCCTCCTTTCCCCAGCCCCTGGAAACGGCTCATCTAATGGATTTGCCTATCTGGGCATTTCACGTAATGGACTTACACAACTTGTGGTCTCTTGTGTGTCCGGCACCTTTCACTGAGCATGGGTTTATCCATGTTGGAGCTGGGCGCAGGTCTTACTCCATCCCTTTTTATGGATGAATGATATTTCCTCATAATGATACATTGCATTTGGCCATTCATCCGTTCATGGCTTATTTCTGTATTTTGACTACTGAGAATAAAGCTGCTATGAGTATTTGCACACAATGTTTTGTGTGGACATATGGATTCATTTATCTTAGGTGTATACCTAAGAGTGGGATTGGTGGATCATATGGAAACTCTCTGCTTAACTTTTTGCAAAACTGCCAAACGGCTTTAGCACAGTAGCTGCACCGTTTTATACGCCCACTGATGAGGATTCTAAAATTTCCCCACATTCACATCAACACTTATTTCCTGTTTGTTTTTGTTAAGCATAGTCATTGAAGGTATGAAATAGTATCTCCCTGTGGTTTGATTTCATTTCTCTAGTGACGAATGATGCTGAGCATCTTTTCATGTGCTTCCTGGACGTTTGCGAATCTTCTTTGGAGAAACGTCTACTCAAGTCTTTTGCCCACTTTGTTTTGTTTTGTTTTCCATAGTCTGTGGTTCTGGGTAGAGTGCCCCAGGGTCATCATACCTCACAGCAACCTCAAACTCAAGGTTCGAGTGATCTTCTTGCCTCAGCCTCCTGAGTAGCTGGGTCTACAGGTGCCTGCCACAACATCAGGCTAATTTTTCATTCTTTTTTTCTTTTGTTGTTGTTCAATAAAGTTTTATTTTTCAAAATACATGGTTGATTGGACCCTGTTCATGCATCTTCACCAGCAGCTGGGGCATCTCCACCCTTGGTATTTCTGGTGTAAATTTCCTGAACTCTGTGCTTTGAAGCCAGTTTGATAAGTCCTTTACTAAGGAGCTCCTGAAGGGCTGCCCTGGCCAGGGAACCTCGAATCTTCAGTCTCTCAGAGACCACAGCTGGGGTGATAAGCTTATAGCTGGGAACTTCCTTCCAGAGTTTGTCATATGTAGCTTTGTCAAACGAGACTAGGTTGTTGAGCTTGTCCCGAACTTTGCCTTTGGACCACTTCTTCTTTTTGGCCTTGCCCCAGATTTGTTCACTGGGTCTTTGGTTTTCTCAGCTGAGTTTCTGGCACCTTTCTTCTTGTTGTCGTCTTCAGGAGGGACTGCAAAGCTCAGAGAGGAGCTGCCACTACCGCAGCCCAGCTAAGATGTCAGACCTATTTTTTCTATTTTTAGTAGAGACACAGTGTCATTCTTGCTCAGGTTGTTTTCGAACTCCTGACCTCAAGCAATCCCCCAACCTCAGACTCCCAGAGTGCTAGGATTACAGGTGAGAGCCACCATGCCTGGCCTCTTTTGCCCATTTTTAATTGAATTGTTTGTCTTCTTATTTTTCAGTTGTAGAAGTTCTTTGTATATTCTGGGTACGAGATACTTAGCAGATACATGTTTTGCAAATATCTTCCCTAATTCCATAGGTATTTAGTTCACTGTTACAGATCATATGTAATTGTAGATCTGAATAGTTAGTTAAGGGTAAGGTGACCAGATGTCCCGCTTTTTAACAATTTGTCCCATGTCCCACAGCATTTTTTAAAAGTCCTGATTTTTGGAAAGAATGCATAACAAGCTAGGGAACAGCAGGAGAATGGGATGGGAATATATGGTTTTTGGCTGCTGAAAAGGTTAATGTAACTCCATTTGGGAATGAAGAGGTTAATGTAACTCCATTTGGGAATGAGGAAGTTAATGTAACTTCATTTGGAAATGAAAAGGCTAATGTAAACTTCCTACTCCCCTCCTGGGCAAGGTATCAGAAGGAGATTGGCTCCCTCACTTCCTTCTAGGCAAGGACAATTAGCTCAGTAGGACCCAAACTGTCTGGAACAAACAAGTAGTGCCCCCCCCCCAAGGTGACCAGACTTCTCGTGCTTGGCGGGACAGTCCCGATTTTTAACAATTTGTCCTGCGTCCTGTGGCATTTTAAAAAAGCCCAATTTTTGGAAAGAATGCACAACAAGCTAGGGAACACGGGAGAACAGGAAGGGAATATACGGTTTTCAGCTGCCATGTGGCTGTTTCGCCAGGATATGCATTTTATATTATTTTTGTTAATTTTATAATGTTAAACTTTAATAATAACAACTAATTGTTGAGAACTGATTATCTAGAACTGCTTATCAAAGTTTGCATTGTTGTCAGGCCCCGCCCCCCCCCAGGCCCAGCCCCCCCTCAAATGGTGTCCAGCTTTACCAATGTTAAAATCTGGTGACCTTAGTTAAGGGTATCTTCATCATTTTTACCTGCACCTTACTCCTTCTTCCCTCTCTAACAATAACACTCTCCTGGCCGGGCGTGGTGGCTCACGCCTATTGTCCCAGTGCTGTGGGAGACCAAGGTGGGTTGATGGCTTGAGCTCAGCTGAGTTTGAGACTAGCAGAAGACAATAACACTCTCCTGTGCTCCATCTATAAGTTTTTAGCTACCCTCCTTCAGTCTTTCCTATCCCCCCATGACCAGGACAGGCGTGCAACCCTGTTAGGTCAGTAGAAACTAATTGTCAGAATTTTTCACACTGTTTGGAGGTTGAAGATCTTTTTTCTCTCTGTTGCCAAACCTGTGAGCATGCAACACCTGGGCTGATGTCTTCATATTCCCCTTGTGGCAAACCCCTTTGGCAGCTGGAGAGAATGGAGTTACCCATCGGAGAAGGAAAGCTGAGGTGGGGGCAGCGTGTGGCTATGTGAAGACCTCTGTTCCATTTGTCCCTAGCTTTGCCTTTGCCCTGGTGTTTTGTGTGTGCAAAAAAGCTTTCTTTTAGGCTTAACTGAATTGGAGGTAGATTTCTGTCCCTTGAAATTTAAGGCTTCCTGTCTAATGCAATTAGCACATGGCTTATCACAGACATTACCAGCAAGTCTTGTAATACTTTAGTATTATAAGGGTTTGCAATACTTAGTGTGGGGGAGGAAATTCAAGGGCAATATAACAACTGAATCAAATTTGGGAAAATATAGACTAACATGTTTTGGGAAACAGGATGAAAATGTTTGAGTTTATGGGAAAGAGACTTGTAGGGAAAAGAGTCATTCCAGAATAGTTGCAGTGAGTGGTGGATGGCAATGAATCACAGTGTATGAATGGGTGATACGAAATGACCAGGAGAATGGCCACGGAGGTGTGGGGTGGGAGACAGCTGAAGGTGTACGAGTCATGTGAGATTCTTAGAACTAGCTGACGGATGGGGATGTGGGGACAGGACAGACTTTTCTCCATTTCCCTCTGCATCATCTCTCTTTATTTTCCCCTAATCTTCTTCCATTCTCTCCAACCTTCTATTTGGGGGCACTGTAGACCACATAAATATTAGAAACTTCTGTAAGGGAGATTTGGAATTTTAGACAACTCCTCCTCCCCCTCAAAAATTCTTTTATAAATTACACAGATGGCAAGTTCTGCCTTGGTACTAGTTTCCATACTATGAATGGAGGGCCGTCTCTGACCTAAAGCTCCTTACAATGAACGGAAGGCCATCTCTGACCTAAAGCTCCATACTGCGAATAGAGGGCCATCTCTGACCTAAAGCTCCATACTGTGAATAGAGGACCGTCTCTGACCTAAAGCTCCATACTATGAACCGAGGGCCATCTCTGACCTAAAGCTCCATCCTGTGAACGGAGGGCCATCTCTGACCTAAAGCTCCATACTATGAACGGAGGGCCATCTCTGACCTAAAGCTCCATACT
>NW_003852514.1:3354474-3358154 GCF_000181295.1 Otolemur garnettii | reverse complement strand
CATCCTGTGAACGGAGGGCCGTCTCTGACCTAAAGCTCCATCCTGTGAATGGAGGGCCATCTCTGACCTAAAGCTCCATCCTGTGAATGGAGGGCTGTCTCTGACCTAAAGCTCCATGAACGGAGGGCCGTCTCTGATCTAAAGCTCCATGAACGGAGGGCCATCTCTGACCTAAAGTTTCATACTGTGAATGGAGGGCCGTCTCTGATCTAAAGCTCCATCCTGTGAATGGAGGGCCATCTCTGACCTAAAGTTTCATACTGTGAATGGAGGGCCGTCTCTGATCTAAAGCTCCATGAACGGAGGGCCATCTCTGACCTAAAGCTCCATACTATGAACCGAGGGCCATCTCTGACCTGTAGCTTTGCTGCCCTTTACTATTTTTCATATTTCCTTCTTGAGGTTATAATTCAGATGTAGAAAGATCTTGGTCAATTGGCCATTAGGTAGGTAAGTAAATCCGAAGAACAGAGAAGAGAAAAATTTAACACCAGTAGCAGCTAAGCTGTTATATTTTAACTTGCAAATGACTTAAGGAAAGATTCTAGGGCCCGAATAAACTAAAATAAACCTTATGCAAGTGATAAGTATTCTTGTAGTGTTCTGTGCATAATCTGCGCTTCTGCGCTTCCGGGGTAACCTTCATTTCAATCCAGGAGGAACTCTTTATCATATCTCCTTGATCAAAAGTGTTTAACATCGATGCATCTGGAAGTGGACTAATTCTTGAGAAAGGGCCAGATGGACCAAATCTATGTTGCTGTCATGGTTTATTAGTTATCTACTGTGTGTAAGAAATTACCCCCAAATTAAGCAGCCTAGAACATCAGACATTTATTATCTCAGTCTCTGCGGGTCACGAGTTTGTGTGTGGTGAAGCTGGAGGATTCTGGGGGTGTGGCATGGCTGGCTCATTCCAGGACTGCAGCCATCTGAGGGCTGGAGCAGGGCTGGAGGGCGTTGGTGCAGCCCTTGACAGGACACCTCAGTTCCTCAGGAGAGACTCTTCACAGGTCAGCAGGTGGGTCCTGCCCATGTGGCAGCTGGCTTCCTCCAGAGGGAGTAACTCAAGAAAGAGAGCAAAAGAAAAGCTAAATGACTAAATGACCTGTTGTGATCTGTCATTGGAAGCCACATTACTTCATTTCTGTCCTGCTTCCTTGTTAGCAGGAACTCACCTTTAAGAGAAAGGAGAATAAATGAATTTGTGAAAAGTTTTAAAAATAGCACAGGTGTGAGATATTAAAGGTAATCCTAAAGCAAATTCAAAGACAACATACAACATTAACTTATAGGAATAAAAGCAGAAAAGGAAAGCAGCTTTGAATAGCAGTAGAATAGGCGCGCCTACAGAAACGGGGAAAGAATTACATCTTTAATTGTCTGAAGATGACCAGAGGTGATGGAGTTTGCACAAACTCTCTTTACAGCTTCTCCCACTCACTTTATGAATTACTTTACTGAAGCAATATATGCACATGCTGAAAATAATTAAGCAGTGCTAAGTGTCCTCTGGTCCAAGCCTCTCCAGCAAAAGTCCTCTACTCCAGACCAGTGGTTCTCAACCTTCCTAATGCTGCAGCCCTTTAATACAGTTCCTGTGGGTCGTGACCCACAGGTTGAGAACTGCTGCTAGAGGTAAACAATTGAATTCTTGTGTTGATTCCTTTTATGTATAAGTAAGTTAACTCCTTATCTCCAAATGATACGTCTCTAATATTATTTCTTGGTTTATCAATATGAACTATTTTTATTTACTAATTTTTACCATAGAGGAAGATTTAGTTCTGTCTTTTTTCTTAAGACAAGTCTCACTCTGTCACATGGCCTAGAGTGCCATGGCCTCAGCCTAGCTCACAGCAACCTCAAACTCATGGGCTCAAGCAATCCTTCTGCCTCAACTTCCTTATTAGGTGGGACTACTGGCACATACCACCATGCCCCTCTAATTTTTAGCAGTGGGGGATCTCACTTTGTGCAGGCTGGTTTCAAACTCCTGATCCAAGTGATCCTCCCTCCTCAACCTCCCAGAGTGCTAGGATGACAGGCGTGAACCACTGCGACTGGCCAGGATTTAGGTCTCTTACATATCACCTCTGTGTGATTCTTCCATGCATCATAGAGACCGTCTTACTAATACAGTCATGACTTGTGGTAGTTGATCCTTTATGTGAAAAAGTGTACTAAAGCAGGTAATCATAAAAATCACATATAAAAATTTCTAATGATTTTATTGTAACAGAAAGCACTCGATCTTTTGAAGCAGGGCCAAGGACTTCTTGAATATGAGCCTTGCATGAAACAAACCCAGAACACATCTTTAATGATTGATTGTCAGTTTTGGTCTCTTTGAAGTGGCATAAGAAATCAAAAACATTTGCAAAGCGAACTTGGTATGGAATGCTTTCTAGAGTTTGGATTTTTCTCTCTAGTCATTAACACTGTCTTCCTAACTTTTAACAATATTTTTAGTAATTTATTATCATGAAATCTTTCAACGTAGTGTCCTCACAAAGAATTGTTTGTCACACCCTTATTTCATTAATTTTTGTGATATGAAACAAAGTCAAGTAATTACCGCAACAAATACAATTAGAATAAACAGGTGTGGAAACAAAACCCACAGATTCTTGGGAAGCACAGCGCCCCCTTGTGAGCGCCAAGTGTGCAGCATTAGATTTGACCTCATACTATCACAGTGGGCAGCTGTTACATTTTATTTCAGATTAATATGAGGGTGCAGATGATTAGGTTACATTGTTTGTGTTTGTTAGGTAAAGTCCAAGACGTAGTTGAGCCCTTCACCCAGGGGCTCCTGAGTGCGCATTAGGCGAGAGCTAACCAAATACCCTCCCTCCCCCCCTCAGCTCTCTCTCTCCTTCCCACTTGACTTTAATTGTGTTTTTCTTTCACATGAGCATGTAGTTATTTATCTATTGGTTTTACATAAGTACTGAGTACTTTGGATACTTGCTTTTCCATTTTTGTGATATTTTACGAAGGAGAATGTTCTTCAACTCCATCCAGTTTATTACAGAAGAGGTAAACTCTCCATCTTTTTATGGCTGAATAGTATTCCAGGGTATATGTAAAGCACAACTTATTAACCCATTCATGGGTTGATGGGAACTTCTGTTGTTTCCACATCTCGGCAATTATGAATTGACCTGTGATGAACAATCTAGTGCAAATGTCCTTATGGTAAAATGGTATTATTTTTTTCTGGGTAGATCCCTAGTAGTGGGCTTGAGGTACCAAATGGAAGATTTACTTTTAGCTCTTTGAGGCTTTTCTATGATTCTTTCCAAAGAGGCTGTATTAATTTGCAGTCCCAACAGTCCAGATCCATGGCAGCATCTGCAGCTTTGGGCTATTCTCACAGGGGCTAGGTCACATCTCCAGGTGGTCTTGCCCTGTGTTTCTCTAATGATTTAGGGAATATGAGCATTTTTCTTGTGTTCATTGGCCATTCATCTGTATTTTTCAGAGAAGCTTCTGTTCATGTCTCTTGCTAATAGTGAATAATAGTGGACAATTATTAAACACTAACTGTGTGTCAGGGTCTGCATTCAATTATTTAAAACTCTTAATAGTCCTATATCATAAGTCATATTATTGTCCTTATCAAAAAAATTATGTGAAATTTGGAAATAGCCAAAAGAAATTTCTTTTTTTTTTTT
>NW_003852514.1:3227322-3354373 GCF_000181295.1 Otolemur garnettii | reverse complement strand
TTTTTTTTTTTTTTGGTTGCAGCCGTCATTGTTGTTGAGCTACAGGCGCCAAGCCCAAAAGAAATTTCAATATTTTTTTCAGTGCTGCACTGGGATTTGACTTTCTGTTGACTGGGCTATTTTACAACCATGCAAAGGAAGAGGTTAATTTGCATATTTTTGTCTGGTAGAAATGCAAATAATTTATGTTTGAAAGAAGAAATAACATCAAAGGTTATGATTTATAATTGCATTGAACATTCCAAATTTCGTGTTTAACCCAGTAATGTCACTCTAATATTCTAACATTTAAATTACAGATCCATCCATATATATATATAGATGTAGACATACAGATTTCTCTCTCTCTCTCTCAGAGAGAGAGAGAGAGATTATATCTATAGATATATATATAGAGAGAGATCTATCTATCTATCTATCTATCTATCTATCTATCGATGTCTCCTTAAGTGCATGGCATTTTGGACTGGTTTAACATCTTACTCATTAATCATAATTTTTGAAATGTATTCATTTTATATTTGTATGAGAGTCATGGTTTTTTTTTCTTTTCTTTTCTTTTTTTTTTTTTGAGACTGGGTCTTGCTATGCTGTCCAGGTGGCCTTCAAATTCCTGGGCTCAAGTGATCTTCCTGGGTAGCTGGGACTATAGAAGTGCAGTGACACCAGTTTGAGAGTTCCTTCCTCCTTTCTGAAAATTATACCTTAACCTCTTATTTTATAGATGATGATAATAAAGCAAAAAGAGGTTACTACTTTCCCAAGGAAGTGCAGTGGTAGAAGACGGTGCTTGCATTTAGCATGCATAGGAATCTGTCGGCAAAACTGGCAAATGGAATGGGGAGTGCCAATTAATCTGACAAGTCAATAATATTGAGGTCAGTTAACTGCATTTATTACAGTTAAATTACTGTTTTTATTTAAATTTGGTATGAATTTAGTTAACTTCAGTAATATAAATAGCATTTGTATTAATATGACTATGAAAATATTGCTTGCTCTAGATGTAATAATTATATATTTTCAGGTGCAAATTATTTACCCTTCTTAAAATTTCTAATTATCTTTCTTTCTTTTGCATTGTTTCCTATTCTTACATAATATCAATTTATGAACAAATATTTTTTAGCAAGTATTAAGTGCCAGAATGCAATAGGAATAACTTAGTAAACAAAATTAAAATAAGCAAACCCCTCTGATTTTGTGGAGCTTATGCTTAGTGGGAGGAAAGCAGACAATAATCATAGCTGCTAAGTAAATTATACAATTTGTTCAAAAGTAACAGTGTTTAGCAATCAGGATGATGAAGGCAGGGAAGAGTTGCACTGGAATGAAGGGAATATAGTTTTAAACAGCATAGTCATAGGATGCCTCACTGAGAAGGCAAATATTGAACACAGACCTGAAGAAATGAGAAAGAAAACTATGCAGATTACAGGGAAGAGTGCTCCAGGCAGAGGGAGAGGCAGTGTGATGGCTCTGAGGGATCGGCCTGGTTTGGCCCAGGAGTGCCAAGGAGGCGGCTGGTGCAGCAGATTCAGAACAGGAAAGAGTATGAGGAGGGAGAGGAAATTAGAGGCCAGAACTTTGGGGCTTTGTGGCCAATCTCTCACGCCATCCTGCACCCACCCTGTTGTCATGGGACTTGGCAGCCCCTCCAGCTGGAGGGAAGTGCACTTCCCTGCTCCATGAGTCTGAGCTCAGCTGTTGGTTAAGCTTGGATAATGGGATGTACTTGGAGATGACAGTGCACCAGTTCAAGACTGGCCTTAAGAGATGTGACATGTTTCTGCTTTCCCTCTTGTGCTTCTGCTATCACTATAAGAACTTCCCCTGGGTAGCTGCTGACCCCCCAGACTTATTACCCGAGAGCACATTTGTAGTAGACATAAGCCTATCCAAGCAAGGAACCAATGTTGAGGGAGATCCATCTCCAGCCCAGCCTAGATCAGTCAATCCACAGTCAATCTGAAGACCCATGAATAAGACAATAAGTATTTATTCATTGTTAAGTGCCATGAAGCAGTTGCTAGGGAGCATTACTAAATTCTTATACATTTTGATGGCAAACACAAAAGATTTGTTAATGGTTTGAGTGAGGATGTGAAAGGAAAAAAGAAGTTATGGATAATACTAAGACTTTCCCTTAAAAATTAGAATGATGGAGTTGTCCTTGTCTGTGATGCGAAAGATTTCTAGTCTAGCAAGTCTTGGTATCAGAACATCAGATGATGGGTATTGGGCATTCTGGGAAACATTGGAAAGTTGTGCTTTTCTTAATAGTGAAATCAGTAGTTCAAACCAACCTTGTCACTGATGACATATTTAAAGCTTGACAAAATATTAATAAAATATATTTGAAGGTGCCAAAAGGCAAATAAGATAATGAAAAAATACTGGGCCAGGATATGAGAAAGAATGTAGGTCCAAGAAGGTGAGTGAGTCTGGGTGGGAGCTGTTTTTCCACGAAGGACGTTAACCTCTTGCAGAACGGGCAGCTGGGAAGCTGAGGAACTCTGAGAGCCTGTGAGAGTTAGCAGAACAGGGATTAACGTCCAGGAACCAAGGGGGACACTGAATGAAACTCCTCACTTGAGCAGGGCTAAGCATACGCTTCAAATAGTACACGGGTCCTTGCATGGAATGAAGCACAACTTCAAAATTATCTCAATATCTGAAATTTGAATAAGGTTGTCCTAATAGAAACAATAATTAAGAACAAGAAGAAATCAGATAACATGAACATAACTAAACAGAAACGACAGAGAGGAGAAATGGATCCATAAAGGACCGCAAACACTGCAGCTACCAAAAGACCAAATTTTTAAAATTTCTGATGAAATTCCTGCCTAAATTATTTTGCAGGGAACTGGAAAGTATAAAAGTCACTAACTGGAAAAATATGCCACCGGAAAATACATTGACCAAAATGTAGAACTTGTTGGATGGCATTTTAGACACAGCTAGAGAGAGAATTTATGAATTGTAAGATAAGTAAGACAAAAAATATTCAGAAATAATGACAGAAAAAAGAAGACAGAAAGTTCAAGATAAAAGTTACCGAGAATTCAGTGAGAAAGTCTTCAATATAAGTAATTAGAGTATATAAAGAGAGGAGAGGAAACCATCCACAGAGGAAATATTTGAGTGAAGATGAGGAACGTTCCCAAACTAATGAAAGGCTGGTAATACACTCACGGCAATTACGCAGCCTTTTAACTGCCTTTATCTGTTCAGCATAAATGCTTTACAGATTCCTCCAGGTTATTCTATGTGTCAGCGGCTCATTCCTTTTTTAATGCCATGTAGAATTACACAGTTACTGCACTCACCAGTTGATGTGCGTCTCAATCTATTTGGGAGGCTAACAAACTACTTAGATTTGGTGACTTGTAAACAATAGAATTTTATTTCTCATAGTTCTGGAGCCTGGGAAGTCCAAGATCAAGCCTCTGGCAGACTTGGTGTACTTTTAGGGCTCACTTTTGGCTCATAGATAGCTGTCTTCTCTCTGTGTCTTCCCAAGATAGAGGGGGGAAGGGAGATTTCTGGGGTCTTTTTTGTAAGAGGTCTAATCCCATTCTCTACCTAAAGACTCCATCTCCTAAAGGCCCTGTCTCCCAATTTTATCACATTGGGGATTGAGTTTCAACACGTGACTTTTGGGGAGACATTAACATTCAGTCTATAAGCAGCGGGCTTTTGGGTTATTTCCAGTTTGGGGTCATTATAAAGTGGCTATAAACGATTATGTACAGCCTTTTGTGCGAACATATGTTTTCATTTCTCTCAAGTAAATGCCCAGGAGATCATATGCTACATGTATATTTAACTTCATGAGAAACTGCCAAACTGTTTCCAAAGCGGTTGTAACATTTTGTATTCCTACCAGCAATGTATGAAAATTACAGCTATTCTGCACACTTACCAGCAGTTGGTGCTATGATCTCAACTTCTGTGTCCCCCTAGAATCATATGTCAAAATCCTAAAGTAATGGCATTAAAACGTGGAGGCTTTGGGGAGTAGCTGTGTCCTAAGGGCAGCGCCCTCAAAGATGGAATTTGTGCCTTGAGAAAAGAGGCCAGCGAGAGTGCAGTTGCCCTTTCTGACATGTGAAAACACGGCTAGGAGGCACCATCTGTGAACTGTAAAGTGGGCCCTAGCCTTCAGCTCTTGGATTCCAGCCTCCAGAATTGTGAGAAATATATTTCTGTTGTTTGCAAAGTACCCAGGTTCTGGTAGTTTGCTGTAGCAACCCAAATGGATGAGACAGTGGCATGCTCAAATTGATTGATTGATCAATTGGTTTTTATTACATTCTAATAATGGTAGTGGTATCTCACTGTGGTTTTAATAATTAATGAGCATCTTTGCATATGCTTATTTAACATTCATCTATCTTCTTTGGTGAAATAGTTATTTTTTTTTTTTTTTTTTTTTTAGTTTTAAAGATTTGGTTTTTAAGGCTTTCTTATTGTTGAGCTGCGAGAGTCCTTTTTCAGATATGTGTCTTGTAAATATTTTCTGTCTACATCTCACCTGGATCAATCAGTTGTTGCTGCATGAAAAACACCCACAAAGCAATGCACGGCAATGCATCCGTCCTCTTGCTTGTCTGTGAGGGCTGAGGGTTGGCTGATCTGGGCTGGGGTTCTTTCCACAGCTCTAGCTGCAGGTCAGTTCTGTGTTTTCTCTCCTTGCCTTTTACTCTCCTTGAACTAGAGGTGGAAGGAAGCAGGCAGAAAAACATAGATCCTCTTGGGTGAAAGGGGGAGTGACTGCTATGGGTATGGGCTTTTATTTTAAGATTATGAGTGTATTCTAAAAGCGATTGTGGGAATGGATGCACAGCTCTGTGAATAAACCTCATTGAATTGTACAATTTAGTGAACTATGTCATACAAATGTAAAGGTGTTTAGGGGAAAAAATGAAAGGAAATTCAGATGATAATAATGCATTTTCCTCCCTGAAAACATCTTGTGACTGTAGATTCTGTCTCCTCCCCCCAAAATAAAGCTTTCAAAACATTTGAAAAGAAAAAGATAGACAGACATGCCTTAAGAGGCATGAACTTGCTTAAGGGCTAGACTCAGAACTGGCATATTGTCACCTCTACATACATTGTGCTGGACAAAACTTGTCACGTGCCAAGCCTCAAGTCAGTTGACCTGAAAGCATACTACAGCTTAGTGGGAGTAATTGGCAAAGACCATGGGTAGAGGAAGGGGGGAAATGGACATGATAATTCAATCTAGTATATACTGCAGGTCTTTGCATGATGTCCTTTCATCTAACATCTTTTACTTATAAGCTTGTCAAGAAAAAGAATCTGTTTCTGGGGTGAGGAGGAGCGTCTGTGTGGAGTGTACACATTCTCCTCACGTCTCTGGGTTTCCTCTGGGCACGCTCATTTCCTCCTGAAGACTTGCGTGTTAGATTCACTGGGGTGTCCATGTGGCCCTGGCGTGAGTGAGTGTGGGTGCCTGTGAGTGTGCCCTGCCTCGGGATGGTGTCCTGTCTGGGGCTGATTCCCTCCTTGTGCCCTGAGCTGCTGGGAGGGGCTCTGGCCACCTGTCACCCTGAACTAAATAAGAGGTTGGAAGAGGATTGAATGGATCAATTTGAAAGACTGTAAGATGTGCAAAGTCTGTGATGACCACACCAACGTTCGCTACATCGTTCAGTATGAAAGTGCTCAGCAAGTCCCCCCAGTTTGTTCTTGTTTATTTTTAACTGCCACTGTAGTGCTTTGTCATTTCAGGGTAACAATTTTCATATCATCTTAAAATTTGTGCTAGCTTGTCTATTTATTTCTTCTCACATCCAGTTTCCATATCCCCAAACACTCTTTCTTTCTACATTCTCTTCCTACTTATCATTTAGGCTTTCTCATATTCTGAGAAATTCAACAGCCTTTGGAAATAGTTTCTGTGAAAACAAAGTCCAAGTTTTTCTTGGGGCCTTCCTTTAATCTATAGCTGTCAAGTCATGCCATTTCTTTATTCTTTCTGAAATAATCTTAAGACTTACAAAGTTATAATTCAAAGATTACCTATGATTTGGAATGGGATTTGATGAAAGATGAAAAAGTTACCATTGACTGCATCTGAAAAATCTTAGGAGTCAATTGAATGGACACCTGTCACACCTATGAAATCATTAAGTAGAAAGAAGCAAAAAGGGGGAAAGCTCTTCCCTCCAGCCCCTTCATCGGAGGTTCTCAGCGTTGACTGCAGGCCAAGATTCCTGGAGAACTTTAAACACGGTACTGCTGAGCCCCCCAGCTGCAGAGCCCATGATGGAACTGAGGGTGAAGACTGGGCGTCAGTATTGTACCCATGTACCAGGAGCTCTAACCTTCCTCCAGAAAGGACAACACCCCTCTAGCTGTGCCTGTTACTTCAGGGACTCCCAGAATTCAACACCAACTTAAAAAAAAAATCTGCAAAGTACAAATATGAAAATGCCAGCAAAAATCCATCATCTGCTATTACTACGACCATTTCTTTACTAAAAAAAAATATTTTACCACCTCAATTAAGACAGCACATAATTAAGAAATAAATGTCCATGTAATGGTCTTTACATGGAATAGAGCTTAAAAATACCCTTTCAATTGCTTTTGTATTATCGTCTCTCTCTTTGCGTTACAAATAACTGCAAACTTTTTCATGAGTTATCACAAACCTCTAGAGAAAACGAAAGAGGAACAAATAGGTTTTGAACATCAGCTTTCAGGCTGAGCTGACATTTCAAATATCACACATTTGAAGGTCAGAAGTGCCACAGTTCTTATGAGGACAAAGGTCAGCTCTTCTCTCACCCATGCCACAGAGTCCCCGAAAATGAGGCCATCCCTCTGTCCTTTCTTTTGTTTTCTAGAAACAACATCCTGCAAACACCTAGAGGTGGTAGGGAAGCACAGATTGGTTCTGAGAACACAGTATTCTGTTGTAAAGTTTCAAAGACGAATTACACCATCTACATGTATGACATTCCTTTCTGAAGAGATGACACTTGTACATTTCTAACCGACCCATTTGAATGAGAGTTTGGTAAAAGTCTGCGGCAATCCCACTGTCTATGTAACTCCGTCATGATAGGGACTAGGGGTGTGCTCTCTTACTGGATCTATTCCCTGGGCTCCCTGGGTATCTCTTCCTGTGGACAGTCCTGTTAAGATAACATCATCAGGAGACAATGATCTTCCACAGAGATCTCGGTTCATGAACAGCGTATGACATTAGGCTTAAAACATATCTGTACTTAAAAGGCAAATTTTTCACAGACAGAAAACGAAAGAGGAACAAACACAGGTTTTTGATCATCAGCTTTCTGTCTGAGCTGACATTTCAAATATCACACATTTCGCTGCTTCCTCCCCCATCCAATTGCCACGCAGCACTCTTCCGGGGGTAGCACTCGCCTTCTGATCTTTGCTGGCCGGAGAAGTGAAGATTGGAATTTTTCTTGTATAATGGCAATCATCCAGAATGTCTAGAAAAGGCCATCTCTGTGGCTTTTCGTATTCAGACATGAAAATAACCAGACATTGGGTGGCGCCTGTGGTTCAGTGGGTAGGGCGTGAGCCCCACATACCGAGGGTGGCGGGTTCAAACACAGCCCTGGCCAAACTACAACAAAAAATAGCTGGGCATTGTGACAGGTGCCTGTGGTCCCAGCTACTTGGGAGGCTGAGGCAAGAGAATCACCTGAGCCCAAGAGCTGGAGGTTGCTGTGAGCTGTGATGCCACGGACATCTAAAAAATGACAGCTAAATAAAAAAACTCAAAAAACAAAAAACCAAAATTTTATTTCTCACACCTGCCAGGTATCCCCTCCTATTGTTTGCTAAATTTCCAGTGAACATTGACAGGGAAAAAAAATTTTCTTTTTTCAGGCAAAGTACTTGAAATTTGGAACTGTGATGAAAATTTCAGGCTAACCTGAAAAAGGAGGCAGAAGTGTTACCATTCTAACTGTGGCCTGAAGATTCGGCTCCCTGGCTAGGTGCCCAGTTTTCTGTGATGAGAAGTTTGGGAGAATCATGAACTCAGTTGCAAAGAGAGACCATTGAAGTTTCAGTTGATAAACTACCCTTTGAGAGAATAACAAAATACTTTTCCTAGGAAGGAAATATTGTTTTAAACTTTGGGACACAACTATCATAGGAGAAATGACAATTTGTGATCTTAAATATCAAGTCAAATCCTGGCCAGGCTCCCGGTTGCATCCCTGCTGGGCTCCTGGAGAATGCTGGGGGAGGGAGCAGGGACGACCAGGAGATGAAGTCGAGGACCCCAAGCCTCCCAGCTCTCTCTGAACACTGTCACAGCTTCTGGACTAAGACAATCATGTTTTCTCTTTCTCCCACAGACTTCTTTTGGGGATCTCCTTTGAGTCCCATACTACTACACTTCTGAATTTTGACCATGTAACTCAATTTTTAGCTCACTGATTTTTTTTTTTTTTTTTGATTGTTCATGTTTGTAAACAATGTCTCACTCAGTTGCTGGGACTGAAGTGCAGTGGTGTCATCACAGCTCACTGCAACCTCAAACTCCTGGGCTCAAGTGGTCCTCCCGCCTCTGCCTCATGAGTAGTTAGGAATACAGATGGGTGCTACCATGCCAGGATAATTTTTCTTTCTTTCTTTCTTTCTTTCTTCTTCTTCTTCTTTTTTTTTTTTTTTTATAAAGATGGAGGTCTTGCTGTGTTGTCCAGACTGGTCTTGAACTCTTGGGATCAAGCTATTCTCCCATGACGGTTGCCCTCTCCCAGTACCTGATTCATTCCCTCCCTCCCTCCCTCCCTCCTTCCCTCCCTCCTTTCTTCCTCCCTCCCATCTCTGCCTCTCCTCTCTCTCTCTATATTGTACACCTGTGGTATTACAGGTGTGAGCCACATTACACCCAGCCTGATCTTCTGATCTCAGATATTCTGGCATTTTACATGTAGGCACTACACCAGGATAATTATGAAAATGCTTTTTGGGGGCCCCCTCCCACTCAATCTTGGTTGGATTTAGCACAAAAGGATTATCCATATCAGAGGGGCATTTGTAGAATCTGAGCTAGAACGCATGTTTTAAATAGGGTTGGATAATTTTATAAAGCATTGATAAGTAAAGACAGCATAGCCATAATCCTATCCATGGACTTAGTATGTTCCTGGTTACAGTGTAAGGGGGCAAACCACCTTCTCTTTCCCTACAATTGGACCTTAGTGTGGATAATGAGAGGGGTTGGGTTCCCCGGTGACTCTTCACAGTGAGTTTCCATAAGCAGAGTTACCCTGATAATTTGCCACACTCTCTCAGGGAGTGGAATGGCACCCACAACACATACAGTAATCTTAGACCTGGGTGGCATCGTCTTTAAGTTAATCAACAGGTCGTTTGGGAGTGGAGGGTAGAATTTTAAAAGCGTGATCTATGTTTACGTGGGTGGGGGCTGGGGATAGTGTTATTGGTGAAAGTGTTTGGGGGTACCTTAAAGATGGTGCCATCTTTATTTCTGTGGATTTGAACTTTTTAAGTAGCACCCACAGATCCTTTCCTTCATATTTTTACCAGTAATTTTTTTTAGCTTCAGTGTTTTGTCCGTGTGGGCCCATATCAGAGCAGGCATTAAATACATAAACATTTAAAAATATCAGGAGAGTGGGGTCAAAATGTACCTGGCTGCATTTGACTCCGCGGGATGGAGGTGGGTGGTGGCTACAAAACCTGGAACCATTTCATTTCAGAAATGAAAACCTTGGGTTAATATCTCACAAATATCACCTCGATTCCATGTGGGTCGCCACGTAGCTTAGATGGAATTGGAAAAGCTAACCCCACATAAGAGTAGTTGGTGTTCTTTACATGTGAAATTGATCAATTACAGATAATCTTCACATGATCGGAAGTTTCCTAACGTAATAAAGGACATAATACAGGAGGGCTGGACTCAAGATGAGCGGGAGCAGCCTGACTCAGCCCATCTCACCACAGTGGAGAGATTTTGATACGTTCATTTGTTATTGCCTCTATAAGTTGCATAAATTAGATCTTTTAAAGCACTCTATATTTTTGAGTCATAAAAGATGATAGTTGGTGTCACTGTTTCCTGTTTAAAGCTGAGAGTTAAATCCTCCTCAGAGCATCTTTTGTTGAGTGTTGTCCCTGAGACCAGATTTCAGCACACTGACAATCACAATGGAGATTCGGGGGGTCAGGAGTGAGAACAGGAGGGAAGAAGCACCAGCCTGGCCTTCAGACACTTGGGAGTGTATTTTTGGGTGGGGATAAAATAATACATCTGCTTCACTGGGAGGCTTACACTAATGTGGTTTTACTTTTTTTTTTTTAAATTAAGAAAATATTGAAAAACCCTAAGCAAAGATTTAAAATATTCAGTAGCTTCATCTCCCACAAAGGATCTCTGTTAATATCATGGTGCAAACCTTCTCTTTTTAATCCATCCTTCCTCCCTCCTTCTCCTCCTGCCTTGCCTTCTTTCTTTCATCCCTTCCTTCCTTGTATTCACTCAGCTTTCTTGCTTCTCTCTCTTTTTATTTTGCACACATGGGGTTATAACCTTAGACCTGTTCTATGATCTTACATGCCATCTCCAGCTCTGTTAGCATGTGCTGTGATTTAACCTGAGTAGTGGGTGTTTTCCTGTTATAAGCCATATTTCACTGACCCTCTTTGTATTTATTAGTTTGAAACTGCTTGGTCAAAGGTTATGAATTTTTTTTTTTTTTGAGACAGGGTCTCACTATGTCACCCTCTGTAGAGTGCTGTGGCCTAACAGCTGTTAGCAACTTACAACTCTTGGGTTTTATGCAATTCTCTTCCCTCAGCCTCCCAAGTAGCTGGGACTACAGGTGCCCCACACAATGCCTGGCTATTTTTTTGTTGCAGTTGTCACTGTTGTTTAGCAATCTTGGACCAGGCTTGAACCTGCCAGCATTGGTGTATGTGGCCGGTGCCCTAACCACTGAGCTATGGGCACCAAGCCAAAGGTTATGAACATTTTAAGGCTTTTGGCATAATCGTGAAAATTATCAATTGACTTGCAAATAGGTTTTCCTAATTTCTCTTCCACTTTGTAGAGCTTGAGAGTATGCATTATTCTGAATTTTTGGAAGTCTTGTATTTTATACTTTAAAAAAAATCTGTTCTGTTTGGAGTTTATTAAAAACAGAATACCTTTACTATGGGTTTTGGTACTAGCACGTCTCTTCTGGTAAGTCATCTGAAATACCAAGAAGAATGATAAGCAAATATGGAAATACGATTTTTCTGTGAAACCTGGAGACAGCTAAGAGTTCAGCTATCAAAATATTTGAAAGTGCTGGCCAAAGCAGGGGGGCATCAAGGGATCAAGTGTTCAATTGTCAGGGGATTTGTGGAGGGCAGCAATAAGAAGGTGCTGGAAAGAGAGGACACTGGAGCTATAAATATGAAAAAGGGTTATCTTGAAACCTAGTTTTCCAAAGCGAGAGTGGCAATGGTGGGAATGTGGGCATGCACTGCCTACAGCCAATTCTGTCTCTCCACTTGTTTCTGAGAGTGAGGTTGAGCTGGACTGTTTGAGGACCACATATGAGAGCACATGTAGTGAGAAAAAGATAGAATCAGTCAGGTTAGGGCTGAGAAGACATGGGTGGTCTGGCCGGTTTAGGTCCTAGATGACCTACATCTCATGTTTTCCATCCTTGTTTTGTGAGTTCCACTTTAACCTAAAAGTACATATCTTGAGTAGTTTAGGGCAAATGATTTAGGAGATGAACTTTTTTTTTTTTTTTGAGACAGAGCCTCAAGCTGTCCCCCTCGGTAGAGTGCTATGGCTTCACTGCTCACAGCAACCTCCAACTCCTGGGCTCAAGCGAGTCTCCTGCCTCAGCCTCCCAAGTAGCTGGGACCACAGGCACCTGCCACAACGCCCAGCTATTTTTTGGTTGCAGCCATTATTGTTGTTTGGCGGGTCCGGGCTGGATTCGAACCCACCACCTTAGGTGTATGTGGCTGGCGCCTTAGCCACTTGAGCCACAGGCGCCGAGCCAGGAGATGAACTTTTGAATTAGAAATGTTATAATGGGTCATGGGCTATGCTGATTATTGTTGTTTAAGATAAGGGCTTAACATGGCTTGTTCTTTGAACTTTTATGTATAAAGCTATGTTTTTAGAAATGGGAGGGCAGAATTGCTGGCCTTCTGATAATTAAGCTAGTTGCACCTGACTCCCTTCTCTGCATAGTGGCTGGACAGTGACAAGCGGCCAGACTTTCTTTTTTCTGCTAACACATCAACAAGTCATATCTGCAGAAAGAAGTTTGTTGGTTGGGCATGATGGCTCATACCTGTCATCCTTAGTACTCTGGGAGGTTGAGGTGGGTGGATTGTTTGAGTTCATGAGTTCAAGACCACCCTGACCAAGAGAGAGACTTCATCTCTAAAAATAGCCTGGCATTGTGGCTGGTGCCTGTAGTTCCAGCCACTCGGGAGGCTGAGGCAGGAGGATCACTTGCGCCCAAGAGTTTGAGGCTGCTGTGAGCTGAGATGTGATGCTGCAACACTCTACCCAGTGTGACAGAATGATAGTTTGTCTCAAAAAAAAAAAAAAAGAAAAAGAAAGAAAGAAAGAAAAGAAAGAAAGAAAGAAGTTTGTTTCTGGGGCTTGGAGAAGAAAGACTTTGCAGTGGTGAAACCCAATAGTTGCTTATCACCTTCAGCTGGGAAAGAGTAAAGGCTAAAGAAACTCATTCAAAACTGGAGATGATAAATATTTCAACTAGTGTGAGCCATGTCCCCAGTTCCTCGGTTCTAAATCAAGACATCATTTTAAAACATGAGGAAAGAGATTGGGGGCAAAACGGTAGATAAAGAACAATTTCAGATAAAACACATTGCCGTGGATCAGGTGAAAATTTTCAACATGAGTAATGTTGAAATGCCAGAGCTTGATGAAGACAGATGGCAAGAAAACCAGAGAAGGTGAGGGAAAGAATTGGAAAAAAATCAAGATCAAAATCATCACAGAAATGAAGGTAAAACCAGAAGGAATACAAAGGAGATGGACCCCGCTCAACTCATGGTAACAGATACAGAAAAAGAAATGGCAAAACCAAGTAAAAATGCCATCAACATAAATAATTACAAAAAAAAAAATCAAGAACACATGGGTATGGAAGACAGCAAAAGTGATCTGACGTATGTGCTTCATTGGAACTCCTAAGGAAGAAACTGAAATAATGGAATAGAACCAATATTCAAATTAGAATTCATGATAACTCATAAAATGAAAGGACTTAAAGTTAAGTATTGAAGGGGCATTCTGTTCACAAAGAAAGCTAACCATCTCAAGATCCTAATAAACTTGTTCGACTTCAAACACGTGTTTTAAACAGCCTCCCTCATAAAGTTATTTATAAGGGGCTGGCTCCATCCCTTCCACAGCCCCACCTATTATTGGAAGAAAATGGAGCAACACGCAAAAATTGTCAAGCAAGGTGTAATATGTAAACATTTTACAGTCAAACTGTTACTTTCAGCATATACACGCACATACATGCACACAGATTTTAGCATAGAAATATTCAGAAAATTGGTCTCACAAACTCTTGAAGAAAATCTATGGCAAAAGTGTTGAGGAACAGTTGAGTCTAGTTATTTGTAGTACTGAGATGAAAACACAAGTGGAAATTGAGTCAATAAAACGGAATGGAAAAGGTATAGAGCCAGACAATGTAGAAATTTGAGAGGGGAAGGAGGATCTTACTAAGGAATATTGGTGCAAAATATTAAGCATCAGTAAGTGGAATTAAACAACACACACAATGTACTATGATCAGAGATGTTTGTCCAGGATGCAAGAGTGATTCCATGTTAGGATATTTAGTAGTAAATATCATGTTACTAGCTCTAAGGGGAAATATTGATTATCTTCAGATATCAAAACTTATTATACAAGATCAAATACCTTTCATTTTTTTCCAAACATTTTATCATCAAAATGTTCGATCATGAAGTAAAGTTAAAAGAGTTTTACAATGAATATTCATACATGCACCACCTACTATTAACATTTTAAGCCACCTGCTTTGCCACATATCTATCCATTTTTTGCAATCCATATATTAACCCATCTTGTTTCTTATGCATTTCAGAGTGAATTGGCATAATCAGTGCTTTGCTCTCTAAGCACTTTAGCATAGTATTCATGATTTTATTTTTAAATAATAGCACTTTTATCAATTGATATATTTTTCTTCTCCTCCCTTCTTTTATTTTATGTAACTTTTTGAGACAGAGTCTCACTATGTCATCCTGTGGCATCACCATAGCTCACAGCAACAACCTCATTCTCTTGGGCTCAGCCAATCCTCCTGCCTCAGCCTCCCAAGTAGCTGGACCTCAGGCGCCCACCACAATGCCCAGCTAGTTTTTCTGTTTTAAGTAGAGACAGATGGGGTCTCACTCTTGCTCAGGCTGGTCTCAAACTCTTGAGATCAAGTTATCCTCTCTCCTCAACTTCCCAGAATGCTAGGATTACAGGCGTGAGTCACCAGGCCTGGCCACAGTATTCACTATTGATGAAAACTATTAACAAAAGATGATAGTTGAACTTTTCTTTTTCATGATAAACATAGCTTCTTCAACTCCAAAGCCAGCTCCCTACTTGCAAGAGAAGTTCTGGCAGCATTCCAAAGACAGTCAGAGACAAGAGAATATCCATGTCACTGTCATTACTGGGTATTGTTCTGCAAGCCAAGTATCCAAATTAGAAAAGAAAAAGTAGAGGTATGTAAGTAAGGGAAAAGAAAGCAAAATGCTTATTATTTGCAGATAATAAGCCAGAAAACCCAGAAAAATCACCTGAAAAACCACACTGAAGAATGAGAGAATTTGATAAAATAACAATTAATACATAATAATTAATTACTTTCATAATAATAAACAAAAACTATTTAGAATATATTATGGAAGAAAACATTTTATTTGTAGTAGCAACTATTAAGGTAAAATGCTTAATAATACACTGAAAAAGCTCCTATATGTGTGTGTGCATGTGTGTGTCTGGGTGTGTAAAAATTAAATGTTCCTATGTAAGGGGAAACTTGGGTGAATTGAAAGATATACCACCGAGTTCTTACATAGAAAACATTCCATTCACAAAGATATCAATTTTCTCCAAGGCAATCTATTAACTTCAGTACAATAAACATATTACCAACTTTATTTATTTTTTAACTTGAAAGTTGACAGTAAATTTTATTTAGAAAAATTAAGAAGCAAGACATTTAGGAAATTCTAAAAAAGAAGGCTAATACTGCTAGAACAGCTGTTAAAATACTTTTTGAAGCTCTATGATTAAAATACAAGGGTGGTATAACAGGAACAGAATAGAACAACAGAGCAGAGAAGGAAGTTCAGAATTATATGCAAACACAGCAACATTTATTACTGAATACAGGTGGCATCTCAAGTCAGTTGGAAAAACTTACATCATTGAATGAGTAACATTAAGACAACAGCCTACACATTTGTAAATAAAAATAAAATTGGATTCATACTTCATACTACACAGAATGAATTTCTAAGAGAATCCGAAAACATGAAATTATTAGAGAAAACCATGAAGGAATTATTTTATATCCTCAGATTTAGAAGGAGTCCATCATGACACAAAACTTAGGAACCCCAAAAGAAGACTAAGCCACCCTTTCTGTCCAACCAAAGAATGCACGGACACAACTCCCCAGACATGAAGTCAAATGAAGAATGCCCCAGACAGGGGTCTCATATTACACACCAGGGCTTCTTTCTCTCCTCCTGGGAAAGAGTCTCCAAAAGAACGAAATGTTAGCAACACCCCAATAAAATGAGCAAATACAGCAATACATTTGTCCTAGAAAAAATAGAAAAATATTTAGGGTTAGGCTTAGGGTTCCTCTTTAAAGACAGGAAACAATATTCAATGTTCCAACAAGAGAAACTCAAGTTTCAGTACTTTGAGTGTCCATTTCTTATCTTTAACATTGGCAAAAAGTAAATAATTTAAACACTACGTTAGTCAGGATGTGGGGAAAGGACACTGGCACACTGTTGTGGGAGTGGGAATTAGAACAATATTTTTTGAGGCTAATTTAGTCATAACTATCAAAATTACAAATACACATACCATTTGACCCAGCATTTACTTCTGGGAAATTATCCCACAGATAAACTCATCAAGGGACTGACTTATGTAAAGCTATTCACGGAAATACTGGATAACAGAAGACTGTGTACAATGAAAATATTCACAAATGGGCTTGGTCAATGGAATCTTCAGACACTGATACACTGGAGTCTAGCTATTTAGTCATAAAAGAGAATAAGGACATCTTTATAGCAGCTTTGTCTGAGCTGCTATAAAGAGGTATTATAAACTGGATGGATTATAAACAACAGAAATCTATTTCTCACAGTTCTGGAGGCTGGGAAGTCCAAGATCAAGGTGCTCACAGATTTGGTGTTTGATGAAAACCTGCTTCCTGGTTCATAGATGAGGTCCTTTAGCTGCGTCCTCACAAGGCGGAAGTGATGAGAGTCTCTTTGGGACTCTATTTTATAAGGGCACTGATCCCCTTCCTGAGAGCTTTCTCCCTATGATATAATCACCTACCAAAGGCCCAGGCTCCTCGTACCATCACCTTGGGGGTTCGGATTTCAACATGAGTTTTGCAGAGACACAAACAGTCAGACCATGGCCATCAATATGGAAATATCCTCAAGATCCATACTTAAGTGAAAATAGTATGGTGTGGAATTTTGTGTGAATAGGCTACCATTTGTGAAATAAGGGGGAAACATATGTATAAGCATTTGCTTGAACATGTATCTTGAAGGATATGCAGAAGTGATTAATGTCCAGTATTTATGATGAGGAAACTGGGTGTTTGGGCACAGAGGCAGGAAACATTCGCTGCCTACTTCTCATTCATCCATCTGGAATTTTGAACCATGTGAATTACTGAGTCCAAAAATTAAATACAAATGAACTAAATGTTCCTTAAAATCCTCCCCCTTCAATAAAATAATATGAAATAAAACAAACCATCAATGTGTAGCTCTCCAGACATTTCCTGTATAGCTTTGGGCTCCATTTTTACTCTCTGCTGAGATTTGCATCATTACATCACATCTCCAGTCCTTTGCTGTGCGGGGGGTGGGGGTGGGGGGGCGGGTGGGGTGGGGTGGGGGTGTTCCAGTTTTTGCCTTCCTTCTCTTTGGCTTTTGCTAAAGTAGGAATTCCAGGCCTCAGTGGCCTGGTGCTAAGACACTGCTGCTCCCCGCATCTGCTTTCTTTCCTTCATTCAGACGTATGTTCTTTGCTGTCTGCAGGTGAGGCAAGGAGGATGAAGACGATGGAAGAGGAGGACCTGCCTCTCAAACCAAGCTGGGCCATTCTGCCAGGGGAGTGGGAGCTTAGAAGCTGTTTGAACTGTATTCAAAGCAGCAGAAGTGAAGCTTTGGGAACTTGAATTGCCTCCCTGGTCTGAGGTGATAAGGGTGTGGTGAGTTTGGAGAAGGCCCCTCTCCCATCCTGGTGGAACTCAGCCCTGAGCAGACATTCCTAGGAGCCTGGAAGGCCCCTTCAGAAGCTCAGAGGCTGCGCAGGGAGGAGCCCCCCACCAGGAGCTGCAGCGGCCAGCGGCCGGCCAGTTGGCTGTTCTTCCAGGGCTCCTGGAGGTAACTGAGGGCATTTGGCACAAGAGAGGCTTCCCCCAGATCATGACTGTGTGTATGGGGTAGTGGGAGTGTCAGGTTGGAGGGAGACCTAGAACCATCCAAATTTGGGCAGAAATAAGAACTGGATCTGTGTGTGTATCCAGCGGCCTGGCACGCTCTGGGTTACTAGCTCTCATTTGTTGAAGTAATTCTCAGTTGAAATGTAACGCTGACTCTCTGCAGGATGGAGATATTTTGAAGGTGAAATCATCCTCTCTGTTTGAAAAAATGCCCTTCTTAAATTAAAGTGTCCCCGCGGCCCAGCTCTTCACCTTGCAGTGGGCGAGCCCCTATCTGCAGCGCCCCGCTAGGCTCGCGCTGCCTGTGCCCACGGCTTCCCTCTTCCTGGAATCCCCACTCCACCCACCTTCCAACCTGGAAAATTCCTATTCATATTCTAAGACTTAAACTAATTCCTTTTATAAACACTTCTTGCCCTTTCCTGTACGCAGATGGCGACTTTGTTCCTTCTCTTTGCTCCCAAAATATGCTGCATGTACTTCTGAACGGCGCTTACTGGGCAGCATTATAAATCCTGGCTCCCAGGATGCTGCGCTGTGGAGGTCTGAGTGGGCTTTGGGGGTTGTGCCCTTGGCCTTGAGTGCAGAGCTGGGCACGTGGCAGGAGTGCACTGGGGGTGACACGGGTGATCGATGCTTTCTCCATTAGGACCCTGGGGTCATGGCATTGAGAGAACCAGAGGAGGTTCTTTGTCATCTTGTGTGCACGCACCTCCATCAGGAACATTTTGGAAGTGAAAGGGGGGATAAGTCCGGTGACTAGGTGTGGTCGGTTAGAACAAGGTGTGGGTGTGGCTTCCTGGCTACCAACATCCTGCTTCAGAATGTCTAACAGGTGACACATTATTTCATGTGCTGGGAAGTAATAAAATGACATTTTCAGTGTTCTGTGCGGTAGGTTGCCTTGCAGCTAGTCTCCTTCTTGAGGTTCCCGCGATTTTAGATGGACCATCATTGACTAGTTCAATCTTTCATCACTGCTGAAACAAGCCTCAGGGAGAGAAGGGCGGCAGGAAAGTAGACACTCTTTTTCTTCTTCCACCCTTTCAATCATGTGGTAAAAACAGGTCTACAGAAGTAGTGGCCCTTCACAGCCACAGTCATAGAGACACCACTGCTATAGGCAGAATCACGTGGACAGTGTGGACTGGAGCTGAGGGCAGCATCTGCCCCCGGCCTAAGGCTGATGCAGTAACACAGGCTGATCTTACACATCTGCTTGGCTTTCTACCTTATAACTCTTTCCATTCTAGTGCTGTGGTTGCCCAGCCTGGACCCCCTTAACTGGCCGGGTGTTCACCTCCTGGCTGCTCTGAGCATCAGCTGCTTGGGCTCTGGCGGCTTTGGGGCTGCTGGGAGCCCCCTGGCCCAAGAGGCCACTCCTCTCTCTTCCCTCCCCCATTTGAGTGTGTCTGCCCCACAGGATCCTCCCTGTCCTCCCACTCTTGTTACTTTCATCTTTCTTTTGTATTACCTTTGCGCTGTCCAACAAGCACAAGACACAGAAACAGGCAGTGATTCTAGCTGTGCCTTAAAACCCCGTGGGAAGTTCTTTCCAGGGCAGACCCCACGCGGGATGCCACTGTCCAGGCATGAGTGCACATTCCTGCCACATACAGTGGAGCAACCTGGGTTGAGGTGCCCATTCTCCATATGCCTCCATTTTTCCATCTGTAAAATGAAAATTTTTATATGGTTTGGTAACTCAGGTAACTATGACAGAATGAGATCTATTTATTAGGTAGGAAAGATTCATTAGCTTAAGAGACGTTCCAGACTGCAGTGATTGAGATAAGATGAAAGTTGATTTCCATCCCTATGCATAGAAGGTAGACCCCTTAGGGCTAGAAAGGCAGATCTAGGATGTCATCTGTCACTTTGCCTCTTTTTAACTCTCCAGCGTGGTACTCCCAAGGTTACCTCTTAGTCTGTAATGGCTTCTGGAACTCCACCTCCGCTGGGCTGCACACCCTCCCTTCCATCTCCTGATTCCACCTGCATCACATTCATGTTCCAAACAGGAAGAAGGAAAAGAAAAAGAAGGGCACGCCTCTTTGTCAAGGAAACTTCCCAGAGCTCCCACATTACTCTGCCACTTTCTGGCAGAGGGAAGAGCTTATTCACATACAAACATTCAGCTGTCAGGGAGGCTGGGAAAAGCATTTACTCTAAGACGCAATATTTTGGAGTGAGATGGGTATTTTGTCACCAAGGAAGGCGGGATAGAAATGGGGAAACTAACAGTTTCTATCATATAAAAGGAACTTGAAAATCAGCCTTCTGAGATTCTGACTTCAGCTCCACCTGCCACTAGCTTTGGGCAAGTGACTCTGTGCCTGGGTTTCTTATGTTTAAGGAATAAGAGTACCTCATGTACCTCAGAAGATTATTATAATAATTTAAACTTCTCAATATAAAGCACAATAGCTGGTATTCAGTGACGCCTCTGTGTCATATTCTTGGTTACTATCTGAGAATCTAATAAAAATGAAATGGGCCCAAGGCTCCCTCTTTTTCTCTCTCTCTCTCTGGAGTCTACTGTGACACAGTACTTTCCACTGGCTTTGAAATGTCCTCCATGTCAGCCACTGTGAGGTTTTGTCATGATGATGAGACACAACCTCTGAAAGACCACTGCTCTTTCCTGAGTCCCTTGAGGGACTAAAACCTAAGTCACTAATGTTTGCTGAATGCAGGGGAGCCTGGTGCAGGTGGAATCAGGAGATAGGAAGGGAGGGTGTGCAGGCCAGCTGAGGTGGTGTGCTCAGTGTGAAATGGGACCCGAGAGGAGGGGGCGCTGAAACACGGGGAGGGAGGCCATGGGGGACATATTAGAACAGGAAAGCTGTGTTGCTGGTTAGCTGGTCCATGAGCGTTGCTGCTGACCTGCGATGTCCACTAACACCCAACATGTGGGGGGTCCATTCTAGCCAGGAGAGGGCTGAGCTCTGGGGTTCTGGCCCACAGCACCCCACTTTCCCAGAACTGATGGCGAACGGTCTCGGGGAGCTCTCGTATCTGTAGGCTGTGGAGGGTGCCCAGGCACACAAGTGAACAGAGGGCTTGTCATCCCGGCTCCCGCGGGGTGCTGACTAGAAAAAGACTTTCAATTTTTTTCTCATCTAAGGGTCAATTTCTGAACATAACAGGAAAAAATTTTTATGCTGAGGCTCCTGCATTTAGTGTCTGGGATTTGGGGTTTAGGAGGTAGCTTGGCCCCTGTCTGGTCAGGAGACATTCGGAGGGGCTTACCACTTCTTACTCAATTTTTAATTTATGAGAAGAGAGAAACAGTATATTCTGTCATTCGGCTTTGCAGTTTTTCAGGTGGAAAGAAAGCTGAAAAGTAGGGGAAAAACCTTAGGGGAGAGGATTAGTTCTCTTTCCAAAAAAGAGTGCTGTGGGTTTTCTTGGTTTAGCTACTTACATCAAAAGGTGACCCCTGTCACCCACATACTTAATTACCCTTAATTACTGACTGCTTCTGTGACAGTGATCTCAAGTTCCAGAAAGTGAACAAAAGAAACCTTTCCTTGCTTCATATAGACTTTCCCTTCCTGCATCAATGTTCAGGAGAGTTGCCCCATCCACCAGAAACCCCGGCTGAGACTTGGCACGTATGTTCTATTTTGAGTGTGTCATTGGCAAACTGTGTCTGTGTACGTATATCTCTGGAAGTGGGCGTTGTGGCATGGGGAAGATAATAAATGATGTGAACAAGTTTAGAATGCAGTGCAGACACAAGGCGAATGTCTAGAGGTGCAAGGAAGGCTCTGCCAGGAAGTGCAGGGTCCTTGACTGTTACCAAAGCAGTGTCTTCAATCTGTTTACCTCTCTGGATTCGTTGAGAAAGATCCAGTAAAGATCTGGAGATTGTGTATATGAGGCATTCTGTAAACTGTACAGTCCTATGTAAATACTGTAAATAGCTCTTGGTGAGGGAAGGCTTCACAAAGGAGGTGGGGTCCATGCTTGACCTTGAGGCACAGATGGAGAAGAGGTGAGGAAGGGCCTCACAGGAGTGAGCATGGCCAGGAGAGATGAAGGTGTTTGTAGCTCCTTTAGACAGTGAGGACATTGGGGATCCAAAGGTGAGCATCTTGTCAAAAATGAGGAGACCAGTAGACCTGGTCCATGGAGCTTGTGACAACCTAATCGTAGGTTTGAAGCTCAAAGTCAGCTCCAGGCCTCAAATATGTGTTCTGAAACATAAACTACTTCCTTCAGTGCAGGGTCAGGGGCAAAAAGATAACGGACTTGAGGAAGATTGCTCTTGTTCCCTCTGCAGAGGCTTTGGGGTGGGACAGGGAGCCTGGGGGCAGTGACTAGGTGTTAGGGGCAGGTGGGGGGGGCAGACAGCTAAGGACCCATTAACTGGGGGACTAATTTCCAGCCTTGTTGTTAAAAAGGGCCCAAATCAGCAGGATTAAGTTAAAACAAGTGAAGAAATAAGGCAAGAGAAGATAAAAATAGAAGAGAAACATGAATCCAGAAGTGAGGCTATTGCACAAAACACATAATTGGATTTCCTGTGCATTTGCTAGAGACGCACCACAGTGCATGAACATGGACACAAAATCAGTCATGCACCTGCAGCGTCCTGGCGGGGGGAGCATACCAGGGAGGCGGCTCATGTTATGGTGTAGCAGGACTGAGAAGACCTCTGTCTCTCGAAACCAAAGAATTCCTGCTGAAGACCTGGATTTGGCCCCAGGAAGACCAGTCTTCTGCTGTGTTACAAGAGCATTTTCCTGGGACAGATGGGGTGGGATGGGGAGATGAGGCAGCACCTTAGAGATGGCAGTGGCCTGCAGCCAGTGAACCCAGGCAGAGGAGCCAGCAGGAGATTACGCCCCCCTGGAGACAGATGGCAGGCCGGGCTGCAGGGGAATGGAGGTGGCCTGGGGGAGGTCATTCCCGACAGGACCCTCCCCACTTGGCAGCCCTGTGTATGAGCCTACCAGACTCAGCTTTTGGGAACTCCCCCATCCTGGAAGGCCAGGAGCCGAGGGCCACCTGCTCTGCAGAACCCATTCCTGGGTAGTTAGTAGTTGGTGGGGCTGTGCTGCATGAGAGGAGCCGTAGCCAGGGAAAATGACGGCTCCACCCAGAAGCTAAGGCAGCCATTGGAGCAATTTAGGGTCTGCACCTGCAAATATGAACTGTTCTGTTTATGGGATCAGAAATATATGACTTTGCTGCCTGCCTTTAATTCCATCTTGGACAATGCCTGAATATAATACTGAGATTCATTGTACAGGGCAAAGAGGAAGAAATCATTCTCTTTTTCTCTCTACTTTTTTCTTACTTTCTATGCTGTACACACGCACACACACACATACACATGCACACACACAATGCCCTTGGTGTTTTAAGTGGTCACCTTGCCCTCTGGGAGCACCCTAGGATGAGAGGGTTCATAGGTAGCACTCCCTACAAGGTCCAGACTGCTGTGTGGGTGTCCCAGGAAGCTGCTGTGCATCCTCCTGAGGATCTGTATCTCACTCTTTGCCTGTCTCAGCAGCTTCCTCTCTCTCAGCCCCTGACAAAGGCTGCCAGGGTCCTCCATGATCAGAGTCACACTTCGTGAGGCTGGATGCACTCAACGGCCCCCCAAAGCATAATGCAGATTGCAGGGCATGAAACTCCTGCTCTGAGGGGCACCAGAAGCTGGGAGGGAGACACAGGAATTTGGGTTCCATAATATTCCTTCTTGGTCTCAGGAGCTTGCATATGCCCGCTGCCGGTGGTGGGGTCTTAACTCCAGGTCTTTAGCCACACACTGAGAAGGACCCAGCTGTGTTCAGGGCACCACCCCTGATGAAACTAAGGTGCGAGGTCCTGTTTGTGTATATCTATGCAACACCCATGTCCCCAGTTGAATAAACCTTCAGCTAAAGCAAAAGCTGAAATTCTGGGACAAGAGTATATTTCCATTGAACAAGTGGAGATCTAGGATGTGGTATGTCAACACAGTCCTGATTACTGTCAGGCCAAGGGAGATTAGGTCATCCAGCCCATCTGCAGACATCAGCCATGGTGCTAGGTGGGCTCCTGGGGGAGCAGGGAGAAGTGAGAGGAAGAGAAGTGGGAGATAGGGAGGAAGGAGGAATGTCCAAACAGCTCTTTCCTGGCGTCTCTAACTCGACAAACCTGCATTTCGTTTATTGTCCTTATCCCCCAAACTGCTTCCTCTTTACCACTCCTTCTCCACCCTGTCAAGCCCATAATCCAGTTGCCAGCTCTGGCCAAGTCTACCCTCATCTGCAGTTACAACTTTCTGGCAGGTGTCCTGGCTTCCCTGTCCCTCCCAGCCCTTAGCCACAGTCGCTGCAACTGGCATCTTACAGAAAGGCTTCCTATGTTTTCCCCTGGCCTCCAGGGAAAAGCCCAAAGCCTCCACAGGCCTTTGTAGGCTGCAGCCATCTCCCAGACCCCTCTTTGCCTCCCAGCCTAGGACCTCAAAGCCTTGGCTTTCCCGAGCTACCTGCATTTCTTGCTCTCTCTCACCTTTCTGCCCGAATACTCTTCCTTTTTCTTATTTGGCTAATTCAAGTTCACTCTGCAATCTCCGTGTAGCTATCTCTGGAGGTCTTTCCTTGTCCTGCTAGCAGTTAGTTGCCCCTCTGCCCTGCTCCCCAGAAACTGCACCCCTACAAGCCCCTTTGATTATAGGTTTACTAGGCAGTCACTTCTAAGCTCTGTGAGAGCAGGGCCCACATTCATATTGTTCTGTTGGATCCTAGACTCTAGTACAGGGCTAAGCACATGACAGGCCCTTTATAAATGTTTCCTGAATGAATGAAGGCATGGACTACATGCAGTGCTGATAAGTCTCTGGCAACCAAGGTAAAGTCTAGGGGTCAGGAAAAAAGCACGAGCCCAGGAATCAAATCAAACTCAGCTTGGATCCTGGATCTAGCAGTGACAGGGTGTGTTAGGGCTCTCCAGAGAAACAGAAGCAGTAGGAGATGTAGATAGATAACAGATAGGATATGTATAGAGAGATCTGTCTATTTATTTACCTCTCTATTGAGAGAGACTGAGTTTGAGATTTATCTCACACATGATTCTGGGGGTTGGCAAGTCCAAAACTGACAGGACAGGCCAGAGGCTGAAGACCCAGGCAGGGTCGAGGTTGCAGCTCAACGCTGAAAGCAATGTGTTGGCAGGAATCCTGCTTCTCTGGGCCCTCAGTCTTTTGTTCTATTCACATCCTCCACTGACTGGGTGAGGCCTGCTCAGATTGTGAAGGGTAATCTGAATTATCCTAAACTTACCAATATAAATGTTAATCATAGCTAAAAATTACCTTCACAGCAGTATCTAGACTGGGGTTGACTAGATGCCTGGGTACTGAGACCCAGCTGACCTAGTGACCCAGGGAGTTAGTAAGGTCTCCTCACTGCCCTTCCCTTCGCATTGACAGGCTAGCATGCCACCGACCTTGAGGGGTTGTGGTGACAATTAAAGCAGAACATGTCTGGTAAACAGCCCTGACATTGCTGTCTCTTGGTAAACAGTCTCGCCTTTTCACCTCACTCTTATTCCAACAATGTGTCTCCCCAAAAGGAAGGCTGTGGGGTAGCAGAGATCCTGAGTGTGGGACATTTTCTGCTCCCTCCACACCCTTCTCAGTGGAAGGATACTCCAGAAGGAGGAGCACCCCCTTCTCCCTGTTCCTGGAGACCCACTATATGGCTGTTTGTGGCTCATTCAATTTCCACATCCATGAAAAAAGGGAACTGAAAGAAAGACAATCCGCTGTAGTCAAGGTTGGCTATGGACTCTTGAGTAGAAGCAAAGGTCAAATCCAGACTAGATTTGAATGCTGTGCTCCTAGGAGATTTTATCCCCCCCTTACCATCCACCTCTCCACCTCCCCTGCCATCAAGGCTCTGATTCTACATGAGTTCTGGAACCATGGAAGGCCAGAAGACAAGATTTTATTTCTCCCATGACCCAGTCAGCCCCGTCTTTGTCTACAGACCTTGCAAATGTGTGTACATAGATGCTGCTGTGTTTGGCTTTTGTTCTAATTTCCTTGAAATAGTTAGAGATAACTTTGTGTGATAAAAAAATGCTTATTTCCTTGATAAATGCAAGACCCATAGACCTCCTTCTATTTTAAGCAAAATTAGCTTTCTTTTTTTTTCTGTAAAAAAGAGGAAGAAAAAATATTGCCCATCATGTGTGTGGCCTGAACAACCCTCAAAACATCTTAAAGGTTATCCATCAAGGTTTTTCAAAAGGAAATATATTGTTCTTAATTATTCTTATCTTATTATATAATACTTGGTGGATTTATTTTTTAAGCTATAATCTTATGCCAAAAGAGGCCACTTAGGCTTATTTTTATTTGTAGGCTGAAACAGAAACAAAATATACGGGCCTATGTTTGCTATTTTAAATTCTACTGTCTGTTACTTTTCCTTTCAACATGAAAAGGAATTTTGTGCTGCAGATTGACACTTGGCCCGGGGTCAGCGGCGCTCCCCGCAGGCCAGCGAGGAGGGCCGGAGAGAGCCCCGGGCCGGCAGGCAGCCACGTATTTCTTCCATAATCCTGTGTGCGTGGGTGAAGTATCAGGCGAAGGTATAAATAAAATAATGTTCTGACTCCACATATGGTATTTTGGGTTTACAAATCCTTCCTAAACTTTTTCCATTCCTATCAGCAGTTTTATCCATTATGGGACATCCAGCAAGTCTCCTGTCGGGATCATTTGAGAAGCAGCGAAGGTTCCTGCGCCGGCAGCCTGTTAGCCGTGAGATCTGTGCAGATGGCGAGTCTGAGGAGAGGAACCCCTGACTGTCCAGCTCCGAGGTTCGCGGGGCTTCCCCTCCTGCAGCTTTCACGCTCCCAGGCGTGGATCCCGCAGTCTGAGGCCTTGGCCTGGGAAAGCGCCTTTCCTTTTCCTCCGGGTCCCGGGGTCCCAGGGTCCTGTTCATGGGCTGGCTGGCCGAGTTTTCGCCTTCCTGTCTGCAGTCATTCAGCTTGTGTTTTTTACAGATTTAAGGGTTCGGAGTGGGAAATCAGGCCAAAAAGATATAATCTCAGAATTATAAAGCTGAATTACAAATCACTTTGTCACAGGAAATCAAAACTGCGTTCATCTTCCCACCACTAGGTTTTGACCAAGTGATGGAATGAGTGTATCTTGGATCAAAAAGAGCCAATAGATGGGTGTGACTCTGGAGCCAAAGTGTCTAGACACAGCTTACTGGGTGGCCTCATTTCTAAGAACAAGGGAAGATCCCAGCTGAGTGGACGGCCAGGGAAGCAGGGAAGCAGACGGCCTCCAGGGTGAGGCCGGCAGAGGAGGCCCCGGCAGAGGGGTCCACGTGATGGCAGAACCCCAGCTCGCAGCTCCTCTCTGCAGTCTGCGAGCTCTATGCCCGCACATGGAATTGAGCATGGAGGAATATTTTGGATAGATTAAGACGGGCAAGTCCCTTCCCATCACTAATCATCACCAAATCATCCTGATTCCATAACATCTCCTAATTAGCATTCAAAACTATGGCTTTCACAACAACGGCTGCCTCTGTCTCCAATCACATATTATCACAGCTATTCCCTAGTCAGAATTGATGTCCTCAGCTACAGTCAGGCCACTGCCTCTGGGGATCCTCAAAGAAGGGTCCCCCTCATAGCTAATAAACTAACTCCAGCTCAGGGCTTCACTTGCCCACGTCCTTTCTGGGAGCTGGGAGGAGCCTTAGGGATGCCCTCACATGGTCGTATGTCTTTGTAAAATGTATTAAAAGTGAGATGTATTTTTGGCATAATTAGTTAAGAATGTTTTCTCTTTCTGTTTCAGCTTCCCCTCTTTGCTCCTACATTGGGTGTTAGTGTAGTCACCAGCACTTTGGGGCTCCAGCTAACAGGAAGTTGAGTTGGGAATACATTTAGTTTGGGTATTACTTGGGGATATTTTTGTGGTTGGTGGTGGTTTCCAAATGCAGTCACCCTGATGTGGGAATGGCTTCTAGGAGTCCTCCTCCAGCCCACCGCACTGACAGGCCCTGCTTGTAGGCAGGAAGGAGGGGGCCAGACTCACTGTGACCCCCCTCATTGTGAATGTGTCCTGGAGCATCTGACACCAGGTGGTTATGCTGACTCAAGAACGAGAGAAGTTTGAGATGTACAAAGCAGGAAGCTGGTCTCTGGGAAGTTCTTCCAAAGTGGGATATGTCAAATTGTCAGCAGAGGACCTTGTTTTCAGTGACAGATAGTCAAAACAAAAGTTCTCTCCTTCAGGAAGATAGCATGCCAGGCTGTGTGTACAATTACAAAGCCCTCATAAATTTCTTTTTACCTCTTTTATGAGAATTCTGCAAAAGAGATTTATTGGGCTGCCCATGTTTTAATCCATGGTTGTGGTATTTATTGCCCTTCTAATATTTGTATTTTTTTGAGGTTTGTCTTTGCATTTTAAATAAGTATTCACTTTTGTACCTAATCTATGTATATTCTTAGTTTGAGTTCTTTTACCTAAAGAGGGCTCCCCCAATTATATAACATTCAGGCCCCAGAAGATGTGGGTAAGCTACTGACTGTCCCCCAGGCTGTTAGGCTGGTCTTATTTTTTTTCTCTCTCTCTCTCTTTTTTTGAGACAGAATCTCACTCTGTCACCCTAGGTAGAGTACTCTGGTGTCACAGCTCACAGCAACCTCAAACTCTTGGGCTCAAGTGATCCTCTTGCCTCAGCCTCGCAAATAGCTATGACTATAGGTTCCTGCCACATCTAGCTGATTTTTCTATTTTAGTAGAGATAGGGTCTCACTCTTGCTCAGGCTAGTTCGAGCTCAAGCAATCCACCCATCTCGGCCTCCCAGAGTGCTAGGATCACAGGAGTGAGCCACTATACCCAGCCAAGGCTGAACTTCTTAAAGCAGAGGTCTAGTAGGGAATGGTAGGGAATTTAATAGTAAAGATTCTCCTTTGAATCCTTTGATGACATTCACCCTTCATAAACTTGGGCTGCCTGACCTCCCTTTTCCTCCCACCTTTCCTATGCTATGCAGTAACTGCACACACAGCTTAGAGCTCCCAGGATATGCAACCTCATTGTCTGCTCATCATCTCTTTGACCACATGCTTTTCTCTAATCACAAGGACTAGTTCTGTACTTGTTTGTTGGATAAACTTCTGTTCGTCCTTCAAAATACAGCAAAGGCAGGAAATTATGCAGGTGAGGTGGAAACCTGCCAGGGTGGCCTGAGGGGCCATCAGTGTTCTCAACCGGACTCAGTGAGCCAGACTTGGTAGGCTGAAAGGCCTGAGAGCGCCTCCATCTGTGGGAAGTCTGCAGTATCCACCTGGTGCCAGGCTCCTTGCTGGATGCAGAACAAGTGCTGCATCCGTGTTTTGTTTTTTTTTGGAGACAGCCTCAAGCTGTCCCCCTGGGTAGAGTGTTGTAGCATCACAGCTCACAGCAACCTCCAACTCCTGGGCTCAAGCAAGTCTCCTGCCTCAGCCTTCCAAGTAGCTGGGACCACAGGTGCCTGCCACAATGCCCGGCCATTTTTTGGTTGCAGCCATCATTGTTGTTTGGCGGGCCCAGGCTGGATTCGAACCTGCCACCTTAGGTGTATGGGGCTGGCGCCTTAGCGGGCTGAGCTACAGGAGCTGAGTCTGCATCCGTGTTGAAAAAGTGCATGAAGCATCTCTCAGTTGCCTACTACCCAAGTTCTGCAGCAGGAAGCACAGGCTCTGGGCTGTGGCTTCCCTCTTCTTCCCGGCCTCTTGGTCTCTCCTTAGTCATGACCCAGGTGTTCTCTCGCTGCAGCGGCTGCCTGGTCTGGATGTGGGACATCTCCTTTCACTCTCCTTCCTCACACCTGCAGCTCCCGGCTTTCCTGCTTTGCCCCATCTTTCAAGGTCAGAGTTCTGGCGATACCCTGGAGAAAGCCATTTGTTTCTCCTTTATTCTTCATTTATCAAGATTGTTTCATTCTCAATTAGTGTCTGCCGAGGAAATGCTGTCTATGAATTGACGTCATCTTATATTTGTGATTCAGGAGTCCAAACTGCATGTGGAAGGCAGAACGGGTAGTGCAGGTGTAGATTCTCTTTGATTTCATGTGATGGTATCATTAGCAAGAACACTTAAGGCAAGACCGCAAAGGCCAATGGTTGTTTACAGCATTCCCTAAAAGTGCTTCCAAGCAAGTACTTTTTGTTATTTAGTATGTGCTCCCATTAGTCACAGGACTGTTGTACTAAATTCAGTCAGAGTTTTACTAAAATTTACAGATTATTTTTCCCTCGTTTCCTCTCCCCTCATCTTCTCTGGGTAAGTGTATCATGCGATCTTTCCTTTTAGTTTGGGGATTTACATGTAAAGAAGATAGTGCCAAGTTACAATCCTCCCCTGCCTCCCTTAGAATGCACATTATGTATCAAAAAAAGATATAAGGAGACTCTGGGAAACTTCCAGGCCAAAGAAAGCAAACATTAAATCTATCATCTTTAAGCATGCCCTTAGACAACTTTACAGAGCTCTCCTGTGATTAGCCTTTTTGGGAGTAAGGAAAATAGTTTCCTCTGAATCCTCAGAGTCATGAACTTTATTTCTTTTCCCCCATATCCACCTGGCCAGTGCAAAGGTCCCCGTTTCTCTGGCTGGACAGATACAAATGTCAAATGTCGTTCCGCTCCTGAATCCCGAGAGCTGCAAATGTGCATTTCAAATTTCCCGTCTCTGATGTTGCTTCTTTTAGGTGAGCAGGGGGAGGAGTCCTAAGGATGGAACCTGGATGTACCTTTTCCCAAAGCAGAAGCTTGCCACTGTCCTGTCAACTTGACCACAAGTGAGTCAGGTAGAAGAGGCTGCCCCCAACTTTTCCTCTCCAGACCCAGAGCTCCCCGGGTGAAATCGGGTTGTAAGTTGGTTTACTGTTGTATTCTGCACTCAGTGTGGTTGACAGGTGCCCCAGGACTGCCAGCCTTCTTTCAAACATCTGCCAGGAGAAAGGGCCTTGGGGGTCATTAGAGGACTGACATCAGACAGACGACAACTTCTCAATTACAATTTCATCTAGCTGAATTTAATATCAAATGGCTAATAGCAGAGACTCATAATAACCCAGACATTTTTCAAGAGAAAAATACTTTCAAGGACATTGACCATTATTCCAATAAAACTGAAGTCCAAATTCCAACTCCACAAAATTCCAATCTTCCTTTCATCTCTGTGAGTAATAAGGGTTACAGTAGGTTTAAGAGTGTGAGCTGGGAGTATAAGCTAAGATAAATGACGACCCACCATGCCTGCTCAAGAATACAGAGACTATTTACTTTATGCAAAAATAGTTATAACTCTTATATGTGCTCAGATCTATTTTGCCTCAAAAGATAAGTAGCATTTTTTTTTTCTTTCTGGCAGATAATTAATAGTTTCTTATCCATTTCCCTTGTCCAAACTAAGCTGCTAGGCAGGGTAGAAGAAAAACACAGGCATGTTCAGTATGGTAATTAGAAGGTTATGACATTATAAAATGTAATCCGAACACAGTGGCCTTTAAGATTCTGAAACCTGTGCCAAATATGAATCTCAGAAGGACAGAATCTCTGAAAAATATTCACGAAGTGACCATTTTTATTTGTTCCTTGTTTACCCATCATTTCTTTGAATAGAGCTTATGTTACATTCCTACGGTCTTTGATTTGTCCACTGTTTAAACTGAATGTATCAAGGGTGAGGTAGAAGGATCGGGGGCAACAACCATGCTGTGGATATGGTGCGGCTGAGATGTGTGCAGAGCTTTATAAAGCAATAAACAGCTAACCAAACGAGGGTGCTTGCTGCTACACGGTTCTTCAAGGTCCCGGTGACCTGCATTGGTTACCCTGTCAACATTCTCAACTCTGAGGGACTGCGGGCCAACGACAAGCCTGCAAGAGGGTTTCCCAAGAGACTGCAGGCAGGCTGGCCTCCATTACAGAATTTCCTACGATTATAGCTTTGAGGGAAAGGAAGGCCTGACAAACAGGCAAAGGGAAACTCTTCCTACTTTCAAATTTTAGGATTACCTAGCCTGGACTTTAAGCCACATCCTCCTGGAGGAGGGTTCCTCTTGTTTTGCTCTCTTTTGGGCTAACCCCGATTGGTGCCAATGTCACCCATCAAACCTGAATGGTTCTATCAGCTCAGTAAGTCTCATCGCTTCAGCCAAATTTTTTTATTTTCAATTTGGAGGGTGGTTTGAATACCTAGCATTTTTCAGAGTTTTTACCTTATGTTCCTGTTTTTATTCCAAACTCTATGATTCTGCCTGCTCCCTAGGGCAGAAGCCTGCAGGCAATCCTTTGTCCTATTCAAGTCCCCTCTCATCCTTCTTATAATTGGCCACTGCACTTAAGCACACATCTGGATGCCTAGGCCTGCCTGTAGGTGCCAGCGTCCTTTTTTGATGAACTAGTTGACTCTTTTCTACCTGGCAGGTGGAGGTCTGTGGGGCTGAGGATGGGTGAGGAGGGGGCTTCATGGAGGTCAGCTCTGTTCTCCTCTGGCACCTCCCCTAACACCTATCTCTCCTCTACCCCACCCCTCTCCACTGCTTTGATCTGTATTCCCCCTTTTCAGTGTACAGCTATATTCCAGAGTCTCTCCACCCAAGCCCAAGCCTTACCTGCACCTGCCACCCAACACTGGACTTCCATAGAGCACCCTTCTAGCTGGCCTGGCTGGGCTTTGAGTGTGACACGTACTGGGTATGATTATTCCAAGTGGCTGGTCTTTGGTGAGCCCAAATTGTATTTTGCCAATCACATTCCCCCCCCCCCCCAAATTTTCAGTCCCTTGTGTATTTTAAGAGGAAATTTAATCCATCTGTTTCTGGTTCATTTGCAATTACAATAACTCATCAAACCTTGTGTTGTAAGACTTATTTGACGTTCAAGAAGCCTTCTGAACGTTTCCACAGGACTTGAGAAGCACTCTTCCTAGAACCTGGAACTTTGTCTTTGGCCAGCGATAAACCAACTTCAACGTGACTCTGTGTGCTTTCAGTTCAAGACCTAGATTAGCTTAACGGTGTTTTCTCACCCCTATTAGGCAATTTTTCAGCCTTAGTTATTGCATCCCAGAAGGAAGATATTCAATTAAGAAAGATTACTTGTGCCTGGAGACTGAGTCTCAAGTGCACCAGCAGTTCTAGAGTGAGGTGCGGTTGGAAGCCTTGAGAGTGGCTCTAAAGTTTAAACCCTTTCTGGACTGCTGTGAATAGGGAGAACTCAAGAGCTAGTCATTCTAATTACTGACAAGAAGTTTTTAGACACAAACACAAACGTCAGTAAAGATAGCAAAAGTGGAACTGGATGTGGCATCCGAGTGTGCAGGGAAGTAGGTCTTTTGGGACAAGTTGCTGTTCAGGGGATAAAGATGTGTGGACGATTGGAATGGGGCTGTGGTTTCCATTCCAGAAAAGGGAGAGAAATGAGGAGAATAGTTTTAGAAGCCCCTGTTTTGCTAGGCAGGGAGACTGCAACAGAGTGAAGTGTGAGGGGTCTAGAGCTGTGGACATGTTTGTATGTGTGGAAGAAGAAAAGGGGGAGAGAGTGGGGGGTGGTGGTGGTAAGGAGAGAGAGAGAGAGAGAGAGAGAGAGAGAGAGAGACTCCTACAGGCTGGAAAAGGCTAGAAAGAGAAAGCAGATCCAACTGCATTTTAAGTGGACTCATGTAAAGCAAATTGCACCCTCAAATTCCATTCCAGGACTTATAGATACTGGGCAAGCTATAACTGCCATTTGTGGGTTTATCCTTATACTTTTGTTCTAATAGATTTTCCATTAATTTTAGGGTTTTCTGGATGCATGATCATAAATAACAAGGATTTTTTTTCTTCCTTCCCAGAGTTATATGTTAACTTCCATTTCTTGTTAATTTACATAGCTAAACTTCAGAGCAATGTTAAATAAAATAAGAAACAATGGATATTCTTGTTTTTCCCCAAATTCTCATATTTCAGTATGAATTATGATAATGGTTATTGAAGCATCTATATTCTTTCTCATGTTGCAAAAATATACACTTAGTAGAGTTTTTGTTTTGTTTTGTTTTAATGTGAAGAATAGATGTTGCTTTTGGGGGGACTTAATTATAATACTAATATGGTCTTCTTGAACTTACTGTGATAAGTTATGAATGGAATTCTAACCCCAAACCATTCTTGCACACAAAAAATTTAACTCACACACAAATATTTGTTCCTTACTTACTGTTTTTGATTAACTGGTTTTTGTTTTAAAATGTTTATGTAAGACAATTATATTTTGTCCCTGCTTACAAAGGTAAGTATGTGTTTTCTTCCCTCAATGGCATTGTTACATTTTGATGTAACAACTACATTAAAATGAAGTAGATTGTGTCTCATATTTTTTTCTAAGTGCTAGATCATATTAGTTAGGTTAAAAGTAGATAGTTGCTATAAGAAACAGCCCCCAAGTCTCAGAGGCTTAACCCAATATGGTTATTTATCAGTGATGACAGTTGGAGGGGGGTTGGAGGCAGTGATGTGAGAAGGCTGTTTCATGCTGGCCCATGAGAACAGATTGTGTGTACAGTGATGTCACCTTGGTTACCTAAAATCAGCCATGGTGGGAATATTTATGTTACAGACATTGACATTACTACCAATCAGATTTTCCCCTTCCCCTCACCCAAAAGCTGGTAGATCAACATTTCCCAGCACAGCACCAGTTATCAGGGAGCTCTGCTGGACATCTCTTCTCCAAGCAAGCACTCGGGGATCCTGGCTCCTTCCATCACATGGCTCTGCCCTCCCAGGATCCTTCACTTTGAGCTGAAGAGAAGGAAAGAGAGAGCATGGAAGGCCCTGCAGGACATTTACATATCAGGCCTGAAAATTGGCTGTATCCATTGTCCAGAATGTGTCACATGGGCCCCTTTAGAAACAAAACTCAAGAAATATGAAAAATGCCATCCTGTGTATACATCTCCTTTGAGATTTTAAATTTTGTTCCACTGATCTGACTATTCTGGCACTAGGGCCGAATTTTCTCATTATAATAGTCTCACATTTTACAAATCGACTTCTCTTTTTTCTTCCCAAATATTTTATTTGCCATCTTTCTTTCCTTTGATTTTAGAATTCACTTGTCAATTCCATTTGTGGTTTATTTAAATTGCATTAAGTTTATAGATTTGGGGGGAGAAAATAGATAAATTGATGTATATATAATTTACACTCACAGGTTAACTAATAGTAATGATTTCTTAATTCCCAGAATTAAAGCCACTAGATTACTTTGTATTTCTTTTTTTAGTATACTGCTGAAATTGAATGGGTAAAATTTGATTTAGAATTTTTACATGGAATTGACAGATCTGATTGGCTTCTTTCAGTCTCTTCTTATTTTACCCAGCCCCCTATATCATTGTTAGATTTAATACTAACTTGAAAAAATTTATTAAGGCTAGTCCTGTCCTTTCCTATGCATTACAAGAATTTGAATGACCTAAAAATTAGGTTCCTTTACACCATGTGACATTATTTGTCACTTTAAAAATGTTATTTCATAATTTCTGGTCCATTTGTTTTTTTTAAATTCCTTTCTGAATCAATTATTTTAGTAATTATAATCTTGAAATATTTCTTCAATTGATATTTTCAAAATAATTAGTATGTAATTGATCATAGACTTATGCTGGGGTGGTCGAGTCAGGAAGTTCCTGGGAAGGGGCATGTTTGAGATAGTGGAAATGTTCTCTATCTTGATCATGGTGGGGCTTCCATGCTGTGTAAATTTGTGGAAACACATTGAAATTTACACTTAAAACAGCGGATTTTACTGTAAATACACAATATGCAGAAAATTGATTTCTTTTACAAAAAACCTTTTTATATTTATTTTGAATGTGCCAGTCACATGTACATAAAATGTAGTTTATTTTTCAGCCTTACAAATGTGGCTGTGATAAGAATATTTTCTCTTCTTTCATTTCATTTCTTTTTTCTTTTCTGTTTTTAAGATTTCTGTGCCACTTGGTCTGTTTCTAGCTCTTACTAGGCACAGTAGTTCCTTTTATAATTTTTGTCATGGGATGATTAGAAGGTAGAAAGTCCATTTTCAATTCTGATGCCTCTATCCATATAAAGAACTAAGCAGTATCCGCTGATCTCCCTGATGAAGAAAATAAAATTTCAATTTCGTCCTACCCTTCCTATTATTACTCACCTATTTTAATGCATAGCTGGTCCAGAGCAGATGCTCAATAAATATTTGAATAAATGAAAAGTTAGAAAAGAGAGAAATATGATTAGCCCTTCCCAAACACCAGCGGTATGACATACGTATTCACACATGTGCCATATAGGATGGGCAGTATCTCCTTATTGGATGGCAAGTTCTCTGAAGCCACGCCCACAGCAGTGCGAGGCACCCAGAGATCCCTGCGTGCTTGTAGAATGAACAAAAGTTGCTCACGAGAGACAAACTCTGTGAGTTTATTGATAGAACCTTACAAGTGTGAAATACATGGTTGCCTTGGCCTCCATCTATTGCTTCTTGTTTAGTATTAACGGTGAATGGAAACTATTGTTCAGCCGAATGTTGACTGGATAGTTTCACACATCACATAAATGAGGGAAAATCAGAAAACACCAAATAACTGTTGATATCTAGTGTACAACAATAACTATACCCACTCCCTGGAGATGACACCTCACTTAGCACACTTAGTGGACCCCCCACCTTCTCTCCATAACTTAGGATGTGCCACACACAGTGGACTCGGGTCAGGGACTATCCTGGGGTACAATGGGTGAGGGGGTTCCCAAGATGAAGAGCTTTCGAGGCTAAAACCAGGAAAGTCCCAGACAAGTCAGGATGATTTGGTTACCTTAACTATACAGGTTAATAGCATCTTAAATGCTTAAATACAGTAACCCACATATTATCTAGCATTGAGTAAATGACCCAGCGTTGGGTTGGTTATAAACATAGTCTCCACAACAGACGGAATCTACACATCAAGTAATTATTTAAATGATGTAAGAGGGTTTGGACAAATGGTCTAATATGGGTCCTATTTCTAACCTTTGAGGACGAGGGTGCCTGTGGTGCTTTGTTTACCCTGGTAGCTACTCCTCATCATCTCTCAGGTTTTGGAGACTCTGACTCTGGTCTGCTGTCATCAGAAATACCAAATATTTAACAAAAGTGCCAAGTCACTGGACTCATGGGTTTAGCTCAGAAAAATGTTGAAAATATAAAACAACAAAAATCTGTGGTGTGTTTGTAAAAACAAAGCCTCTAACCCTGATCTAAACCAGACTGCTCTCCTCCTGGCTTCCTCCCTTTTCCCCTTATTAAGCTAACTGGAAGGCCCAGGCTTTCATCACACCACGACAGCAATCTTCCTACCCTGATCTCTGGGACAAAACAGAGAATCTGGTCTGGAATTGAATTTGAAATATTAAAGAAAAATGACTACCAGCTTAATGTTGTCACTGTCCTGTGTTTATTTTTCTTCCTTTTATGTCTGATGTCAAAGCGAAAATAATGTCATCTGCTGGAAATTTGAGCATGCTTGCATTTTGAGATAATTAGAATTAATGGTGGGGGGGAGCAAACTAGCACTAAACAATCCCTGTGCTTCCCATGTGTGTAAAACATTTTGTAATGACTTTCACTTAATCTGGGAGCCTGGCAGGCTTCCCCAAACCACCTAGATCCAAGTAGCAAAGTTTCTTTTTCAAAAAGAAAAATTTATATGCTGTCAGTTGGAAATCCGTACAGTTGGGGCATCTGTACAATAATTTGGCTCTGCAAATTGCTTCATCCCTTTGGGTTTTTCCTTCCTTTGTGTCCCCCCCTTTTCCAGCTTGGAAGGCAGTACTTCTAGTGCACATAGCAGCAATCCTGCACCTCATAGCTATTGTAGGTGCACATCTTCCAGAGTGAGGGGCAGAAATGAATTTCCCTTAAGGAGCTGTAAACTCGGGGAACTCAGTTCCGAGAGATCATCTGTGGGATCCATTTGGTGAGGAGACCCAGACACGATGGTCATTTGTTATGGGGCTGGCAGTAGTTGACAGGATGTTTGCTTTTTAATAGATAGTTTTGCCAACTTTTCACCCAGTCTGCTTGATTCACGAATAAGAACCTCTTTCTTAACATCTTTTAGTGGTCTCTCATTACATACTGGGTAAACCCCAGATTCTTACACTCCTTGGCATGAGGCCCAGGCTCTTCGTGATTAGGGCATTTTTAGTGCTCTGGCTTTATTTCCACCCCATTTAACGAAGGTCTTGCAGTGTCTTGGGCATATGGTGCTGTTCCATGTACACACCATTCCCTTCATTAGGAAACTCCTGCTTACCTTACCTTCATGCATAATCTAGCAATCTGTATCTGTAGGTGCCCAATATATTTGTTGAATGAATAAGTTCTGAAACTCACCCACTGACTCCCTTATGTAGAATAAGGACTATGTTTTCTGTGCTTCCACTGTTCCTTAGATGTGCTTTTGCACAGTTGTTCCCAAGTAGGTGTAATTTTGCTTCCCAGGAGCATCTGACAAAGTGTGGAGATGTTTTTGGTTGTCACACTGGGAGGGTACTAGTGCCATTTAATAGGCAGAGGTTAGAGATGTTGCTGAACATCTCACAAGGCAGGGAATAGCCCCCCCAAACAAAGAAATATCTGGCTCAAAGTACCAATACTGAGGAGATTGAGAAACCCTGGTGGGTAGAACTCAGCTTTTTAGAATAGTCTCCTTGAGGGACATCTGTCTCCTTTGTGAGACAGCAAGCTCCTTGATGTCAGGGTCTATCTTAGTGATCTTTGCAGCCCCGATGTGTACATGGTGTCTGGCATGTCCAGGAGGCTCAAGGAGTGTTGAATTAAAGCACAAAACAGTGATTCACTGCGGAAGTGCTACGTGTGATCATTCTCTAAGAAATTATGAAAAATAGAGGTAGGGCTTGTTGACACATGTGACATTCTGAACCACAAGCTCAAAGAAGGTGCCCAGTTTCCAGAAAGTGGCATCTCTTCCCCTTTCTACCCCAGAGGGATTGCTTTCCAGTGGTTCACAATCTCACCAGCAGTACTCTGTTGGGAAGTATCTTCTGCTTGGGAGCAGTAGGTTCTCTATCGCTGCACTTTTCTCAGCCCTCAAAAATTCACACTAAAGGTTGACATTCTATTTTCATGCCAACTCTCATAAGCATGGTCTCTTTGTAATTGGTGTCAGCTACAGCATTTCAGAATGGCCCATAAATAGCCCCCATTTGGGAGCTTTTGGAAGTGCTATTTTGATACCTCTGCCATGCGTGTTCATTTGGACTCCAGCCACTTGTCAGGGAAACCATTTGAAAAGGCAATTTGGAAGCCCACCCACAAGATCCCAGCACCTCTTTCTTCTTGCTGATGGTATTGGACTAAAATTGTTCTGGTTTGACTTTACCCACCCCTCTCACTAAATAACTAAATTATGTTTAGAATAAGAACTCAAAGCAAAATGGTCTAACTGTGAAGTTTGTGTTTCTCAGAAGCCTTAGCACGAACCTCCTCTTTGCATTGCAATTTCTCCATAGAATTGTATTTTGCTTGGAAACATTGCAAGCAAATTATGGTCAGAGTCAGTATTTGTCATCATGAAAATGTGAGGGGTATGATTTTCATTTAAGGTTTAGCCTCCTAGGACTGTCCAGGACATATAGGAAGAATCACCCTGGTTTGCTAAACATTTGGAGTAGAATTATCCTTACCAACCAAATAAAAGTATGCACAATTTTGTTTAGATTCCCATCCCATGAGAATTAAATTCACTCCACATGGGTAAATTTTTTCCATCTTTCCTTGACAGAATTGTACCCAGTCTTCTTGGAATGTGAATTGATTACGTTAAAGATTACGCATTTGATTTAATAAAACAATTTATGAAGTTTAATGAACATGTTTCACAATAGCCCTTTGCTTTATTAAAAAATTAGCAATTTGCTATGGTTTGAATGTTTGTCCCTTCTGAAGGTCATATTGAAATTTGATTGATGTGAGGCCTTTGAAAAGTGATTAGGTAACCACTGCCCTCATGAGCAGATTGATGCCATTATTGCGTAAGCAGGATAGTCTAGGTTTGTTATAAAAGTGAGTTTGTCCGGATCCTCTCCTTGTCGGGGGTGCTGGCTTCTGCCTTTCGCCCTTCCACCACAGGATGACCCTCACCAGGTGCTGGTGCCATGATCTTGGACTTCCAGTTCTAAAACTATGAGAAATAAACTTCTTTTCTTTATAAATTACCCAGAGTGTGGTATTCTGTTGTAGCAGCAGCAAATAGACTGAAAGAAAAGGTGGGGTTGCTGTGATAACAAATGGCTGGAAATGTGTAAGCAGCCTTGGAACTTCTTGAGAAATCATGGGTAGAGGGTAAAAGAGTTCGGAGGACCAGCCTAGAAAAAACCTACACTGCCAGAAACAAAGAATTAAGAACAATTCTACTGAGGGATCAGAAGTAGGGAAGACTAAGGAAAGTCTGAATCTTTTTAGAGATCACTTAAGTGGCCAAAATGTGGGTAGAAATATGGCCAGTAAAGCCTATTCTGATGAGATCTCAGATGAAACTGGAGAACAGGGGTTTGGAAGCTGGAGCCAAGACCAACCTTGGTATAAAGTAGCAAAGTGCATGGCTGGAGCATATCCACGTCCCAGGGCTTTATGGAAGGTGGAATCTAAGAGTGACAAACTAGGGTATGTGGTGGAAGAAGTATCTAAGCAGCAAAACATTCAGGCTGCTGTCTGGCTACTTTTAACCACTTATATAGTAAGATGCTAGAGAAAATGAACGATTTAGAGGCAGAATTCATAAACAAAAGGGAAACAGAGTGGAAAGATTTGGAAAGTGCCTGGCTCGACAATGTAAAGAATAAAAAAGCATGCAATGGCATGCTAAGCAACTGTTTGCTAAAGAGATTACTGTAAATAGATGGGAGCTAGTGATCATGACAATGGGAGAAAGACCTTGGAGGCATTTCAGAGCTCTTAGAGGCTGCCTCTCCCATCACACACCCAGAGCTCTAGGTGGGGAGAGTGGTTTTAGGGGGACAGGATCAGGGTGCTCTTTACCAGCTCATTGCCCAAAGCTACCTGGAATGTCTGCTGTCTTTATTCCAGTGTAGTTCCTTGACTGGCCCAGCAGTGGCTCAAGCAAGCGGTACAAATGGTACCCATAAGTGGCATCCATGTGGTGCTAATTCTGCAGGGATAGAGAATACAAGAGCTATGGGGGCAGCTCTCTCCACCTAAATTTCAAAGAATGTTTCAAATAGCTTGGGAGCCCATGAAGAAACTTGCCACACAGAGTTCCTTGGAAGTGAGGCCACCCCTGAGACTACAAAACTGTAGAGCTACCAGGGTAAAGTGACAGCCTGGGAGAGATGCAGACACAAGACTGCAGAAGACAGCATGGGCCGAGCCCAGCAAAGCCACGGCAAGGGGGCTGCCCATGGCCTTGGGAGCCCAACTCTCCCCCCATTGTATATTGGATTCCAGAAGTGGAATTAAAGGAAATTTTCTTCAGCTTTAAGTCTTGGGACAAGACTTAACCCTCTTTTCTTGCCTCTTTATCCCTTTTGAAATGATAATTTCTATCTTATGCCTGTCCCACCATTGTATTTTGGAAGTTGATAACTTAGTCTGATTGCACAAGCTCACAGCTGGAGGAAATTCGCTTCAGGGTGAATTGTTCCTGGAGTCTTACTCACATCTGATTTAGATAAGCCTTTAGACTTTGGAGTTTTGTGTTAGCCATGGAACAAATTAAGACTTTTGGCACTATAGGCATGGAATGAATATATCTTGTATGTGAGAAGGACATGAATTTGGGGAGGCCAGGATTGGAATGTTACCATTTGAGTGTTTGTCCTCTCCAAAACTCTTACTGGGATTTAATTGGTATGGGCCTTTAAGAGATGATTAAATCAGGAGGGCTCTTCCTTCAAGAAGGGATTACAGCCATTATCACAGGAGTGGGTAGTTAGTAATTATCATGAGAATAGGTTTGCCATGAAAGCAAGTTTGGCCTGATTTCCTCTCCCTCCCTTGTGTGCTGGCTTCTTTCAACCTCCCACCAAGGGAGGACACTTGCCAGATGCAGGTGCCATTCTCTTGGACTTCCCAGCCTCCAAGACCATGAGAAAAAAAATGTTTTTCTTTATAGATTACCCAGTCTTTGTTATTCCAGGATAGCAACAGAAAACAGACTAAGACACAATTGTTACATTTTGTGGTGAGGACTCAAAAAAGCATCACACTTGAAATTTACATCGTAGCCAAGGAGTTTCAGTTAGGACCAGAATGCTGAGATGCAAAAGGCTTGCATGGGGAACATGACAATCCACAACTGGCAGACTTTATTTAAGTGACTGGGAAATAAAGAGTTCAAATAATAAGGACAATGTAAGTGCAGGTTAAAGTTCTTAAAGAAGCTTTATCAAAGAGTTAGAATCAATGAGTTCACTTTCATATCCTTTCCTAGACCTTCCTGGTGCTGTTTCCTTATTTTGGAATCCTGAGAAAAAAAAATTTAAATTTTTTTTATTGTGCATCATCTCTGGTCTCTGACATTGTCAGCTTCTGGAGGGTAGAAGCCATGGCCACTCATTTCTGTATCTCCACAGTGGATAGCACAGTGTCCGCTACAGAGACCATTTCAACAGATGTCAGTTGAAGAGAAAGTGACAATCATCCACATGTTACTTACGTAGGAAGTGGGAAGAAGTGCCCGCTGTGAGGATAGAAAGGGAAGACAAGACTCAAAAGACTCTATGATATCCTATCCTGTAGTGTCTAGGAAGAGGCATGGTCAAGTGCAGATGGGCAAGTCTGACTCATCAACAGCTGAATTTTTTTCCCCCTGTCTAATTTCTTTTGCCCCTTTCTGGAGTTATAAAGGATGAGAACTCGACCCATGTGCCACTTAAAATAGTTTATTCAGTTTTATTCTCCCACCCACATTCTTAAAATGACTACATTCAAAATAATTTAAAAGCCGCATTAAAAACAAAACCAAAATCTGCAAATCAATGCCTTGAGCTCTTGCTTCATGGCCTAATTCACAACTTCTTTAGAGCTTGGAAGTTACTCCAGGGCAGCTCTGCAAATATTCTGTGTTTAATTGCAGTTTTTAGTTCGGGATCATTATTCATGCTCATAAATTGCATTGAATTTACACATAAATTTTACTTGTCTAATTTACTAATTACTGAGAGAGGGGTACTGTGGTGGTGTCTTAATCTGGGGAAAACATCTCAAATGCTTTGCACACGTTCTACGTTTGGCATAACCTAAAACACATTTCCCCACAAAACGTTTCCCCTTAACTTTTAAGCCCCTGAGTATTTCAATGGAAATGCAATACTTTTTATCTGGATTCATTTACACTCTCATTCACTCATCAGCATGGTGTTTTGTAAGAGATATTTAATATTCTCCAAGAGCCCTTTTTTCTCCTGCACATTTCAAAGTTTTTCCTGTAGGAAACACTATGTTCCAAGCCATAAATTGAGCCTGAATCCAGAAAACAGGAGTAGGGGGGAAATGATAAATTCCAAATGAGTTCCAAGTGGCACTGATCTTAACTGCCCATTATACATATAATGTGGTTAGCGAGATGACAACAAGTGCTCTGAGTGAAGACGACCTTCTAAATTGGGGGGTGTTAACTTTGCATCAGTGCAAATCCTTAGGAAAGAGCAACAAGTATCCTTACTCCCGCTTTGTCGGCCGAGGATAAGCTTCTTTTTCAGGAAACAGGTGTCACAACTGATGACACCTCAGAAGTCATCAGTTTTCTACAGAATGACTTTCTCTTACTAGAAGAAAAAGGCTGGCCCCACGAGTGGGCTGCTGGCCTTAGTGGCTGGAGAGCACTCCCACTCAGGAGCCTCTGGGCAATACCACAGCACCCCTCACCCTTCTGGGCATAGAGCTACTCTCCTGGTGACTGTCTTTTTATTGCAAGTACTAGAAACCAATTCTGGTGAGCTATTTAAAAAAAAAAGTTTTGGAAGTATATCAGAGACTGCCTCACAATTCAAGGAAAAATTGAAAATCCAGCTCCTTCAGACCTCGGGCCAAAGGGACGGTGGCAAGGAGGCTGGGCAGACATCCTGGTGGTGTCTCACAGCACTAATGATTACAAACTAGGATCTCCCCAGCTGACCATCTGCACTGCAGTCCCCTAAGTAATACCTTGCCTGTTTTTTCATTCTTGTCTTCAATATGGAGATTGTGGCCACTCTATTTTCCTTGATTTTAAAATTATTTCATTCTTACAATTATTTGTTTGTAGAGTTGATCATATTATTGGTACTTAGATATTTCACAATAAAAATTTGTTCTTACTCTCAGGGCATAATCTGAGCATAGCATCTCCTCAGACTTTTGGTTTCCAGAAGGACCAAATGATTTCTATTACTCACTCAGGTATGAGAGGCGGGTCTCTGTGTACCACAGAGTGAATCCAGACGTTGTCTTCTGATTGGAACGCTTATTAACTGCTGGGTTTTTTCTTTGTGACAAGCTTATCTCAACACCTGAGAAACCTGGCTCAAGATAGGTAAGATAGTTTTCCTCTTTACAATATTTAATTTTCAGACAAAAACAATTTTAAAAGTAATTGTTTGGTCAATACATCTCCCCAAATAGATACATGTGAAGCTAACACAATTATTAGATAATCACATAAAGTTACACATTTATCTTTTAAAAAAATCAACAGAATGCAGGAACAGACCAGGAACGGATGGTCTATTTACCTAAATTCATGCATTTTCAATTTGATCAATTTCTGCTGGGATTTCCAGGTGGCCAAATGATGCTGAAGGCTAGGTAAAACGTGGGCTTTACAACCCCAGACCTTGTAAAAATCTTATCCTACATCTAAGAAGCAGATCTAGTCAAGGACTACAAATAAAACTCAGCCTTATTAAAGGCAGATCCTCAGCTATGCTATTTATTGGCACGCTTGCCAATTGCATCCAAAGTGCTCATTTTCTGGAGTCATCATGTCTGTCCACATTCTTAAGGTTGAAAAATCCTTGCAGAGAGGTAAGTCACTAATGTATTCTTTCTCTTTTCTCTGATTTTACTGGGGATAAAGAAAAACCTGTAAACAGGGCTTGCTTTAATCATCTGCCAAACACATGGACCCAGAGTTTTCCTTCAAGGGGAGGAGTGCTTATGACCAGTCCTAGGGAGTAACACTGCCCACTAGGAACAAAAAATACTCCTCAGCAAACACACACCTTCTCCGCAGGTGTACACAGGTTCAAAGATTTTGACTATTTAGGAACACGATATTTGGAAGGAGAGAAGCATCAGTGTAAACAAAGATGTTATGGGTAGAGGCACTGAGGCAGTATAATATTTAATCTAGTCCCAATATGGTGCCGCACATCCCCACAAATTAACATGGGTCTGAAGGAAATCAGGCTGTGATCAAATAAGAATTTGAATTTAAAATGCAATAAAATGTGTTTCTAACCAATTATGGCCTTTTGCATAAAAGCTTAAAAAAGATACTGTGGTTTGAAAATGCTTACAGTCATAAAACAATGAAGTGAAGGAGTCTTAGAGATATATCGGTACTGCTCTCTGGTTTAACAAATGAGGGAATTCACAACTAGAGAACTGAGTTTCCCCACATGGCACCATTATTATGTGGCAGATTTCAGACCAGAACTGGATTCTGTGATTTCCAATAGTCTTTTCCAGTTTGTTTGGAATTAAAGTGCGCATTCTGATCTCAGGATTTTATAAAAACAAATTTACAATTCCGCCATTGAATACTATCTGCGTAAGCTTTGTGTACTGAGATTTCATGGGTCATAAAGAAGAGAGAGCATTTCTAAATAACAAGGTGAATATCAGGATCCAATCCCCACAGAAAGTGTGACTCTAGATAAATACTTTGCACTAAATAGTGTAAGTAAATTTGGTTAAAAAATGTTCATATTTATTTCCATTTGAATACAAAGCATAGTTAAATATGAACATGTCTAGCCACAGAAAAAAGGAAGAAATTTGTTCAGGCTCAGTTTCTTTTCCTGTATTATCCAGAAAATAGTCGCTATTTGTCATAGGGAAGTTCAGCAAAGCATCCAGAACTGTGCCAGGCACAGTGAATGTTGGTTTCCTTGTGGAATAATTGAATGTCCTTAAGGAATATCAAAATCTTTTTAACCTCTATGACTTCAAGTCCACTTGAAGGAGACAGAGTAAACTCAATGCTTATACAGAGTGACACTTCAAAGACAGAGGCTGGGAGTTATGCCCACAGTCCTCAGTACTTTTCTTTGGCCTTGTCAAAAAGCCACACAACCTATGATCTCCAGCCCACTGAGTGCCAGCAATTCGTGAGGCTGGCTGTCACCCTCTGCCCTCAGTTATCCTTTCAAGTAGGCACTCTACTGTTGAATTGTACCTCTCCAAATTCCTGTCCACCCACAACTTGTGAATATGACCTTATTTGGAATTAAGGTCTTCACAGATGTAATCAAGTTAAGAGGAGGTCACACTGGATTAGTGTGGGCCCTAAATTTAATTGATTATTGTCTTCGTAAGAAGACAAAAATAAGGCTGGGTATAGTGACTGACACCTGTAATCCTACCAGTCTGGGAGGCTGAGTTGGGTGGATTGCTTGAGCTCAGGAGTTCAAGAACAGCCTGAGCAAGAGTGAAACCCCATCTCTACTAAAAATGGAAAAAACTAGGTGGGTGTGGTGGCAGGTACCTGTAGTCCCAGCAAGTCAGGAGGTTGAGGCAGAAGGATCACCTGAGCCCAAGAGTTTGAGATTGTTGTGAGCTATGATGATACCATGGCACTCTAGTACTCTACTCAGGGCAATGGAGACTCTGTCTAAAGAAAAAAAAAAAAAAAGACAAAAATTCAGATACAGAAGACAAAGAGGGAAGACGGCCATGGGAAGACAAAGAAAGAGATGGGAGTTATGCTGCCACAAGCCAAGGAATGCCAAGGGTTGCTGGTGACGACCAAAAATAACACAGAAGGATTCTCTCCTGGAGGTTGCAGAGAACAGGGCTCTGCTGTTGCCCTGATATCAGACTTATAGCCTTCAGAACTGTGAGGAAATACATTTCTGTTGATTTAGGCTATGCCATGGGTGACAATCTTTTACCGCAGGGCCCAGTCTCTAATACACCTGCTCATGTAAAGGTCCCAGACTTGTCCACAAGTGTGTAGAACATCCTCTGGGCTATACCATTTAGGCTGAAATTCCCTCCATAATTCTGACTCCAGCCTCAATAAAGTAATCTACACCATCCCTGCTATTTTCTTCTGAGAAAGAATGTTGAAAAATAAGCTCACCTCTAGTTTCCTTTCTGGGGAGTCTAGACTTATTTTCTCCCCTTGAACTTTACCACTCAGGCTCTCCCTGGGATCAGAAAAGTACCTAGTCCTAATGAAGCAGAGAATTGCAAAATCCAGAAGGCCTTGGAGAAATGTCTTTAGTGAGCTATTCATGGCAACTGGGAATTCCAGCTAGAAAATATTTATAGTTAATTGACCTTGTGGATATTAGAGTGGGTTTTAGGATTTGAGACTTCCCTGTTTGAACTTCCCCATCGCCCACACTATGGTGCATGTGCATAAGACATGATCTGGGAAGTGGGTTTCTATTCACCGGAGTACATTTTACTCCCACTGGACTTTTCGGTTAATGTTGGATTAAGCACGCTTGTCCGGGCTTAGGTAAGTGTGATGTATTTGGCTTCATTTTTACAGCGTTAACTTTGGAATGCAAAGGGCAGTAGATTGAAATTTAAAATAAACTTCTTCAGAATGTACTGGAAGTGGAAAAAGTATGTCTATGTTCATATAGAAATATTAGTATATATTTTTATCTGACTCTTCTAATTTTCATTCCATTAATAATGGAATGTCGCAATTACTTTCAAATTGAGCCTCTGTATCTTTCCCCATTCAAATGGTCCTCTCAACAAACAAAGCTGTGTGCTCTGAGCTGGGATGGAAATCTGGCAAATGGAGAAGGCAAGATTTCTGTGTTTGAGACCTCATATTTCTGTAAAGAGCACACACACACAGACACACACACACAAATTGAGGATAAAATGTAAAAGGGCTGTGGGTATGAAGAAAACACAAAATTAATTTTTCATGAGAGAGTTAGGTCAGTCTTCAGGAACAAAGGAGGGGCTATATGAGGTAGTCTTAGAAAGTGAGCAGAAGAGAGAGAGAGAGAGAGAGAGGAGGAATAGGAGGAGGAGGAGGGATAGGGGAGAGAGAAAGAAAGAAAACCTAACACTAGCAGTCTCAGACTCGTGTCCGGCCCTGGAGGCACCATTTTCAGGCCGGGCGACTCTATCTGTAGGATGACTCAGTCCATGTTTTTTGCCATCACACTGCCTCACTCTCCACTCATTACTGCTACAGGAAAGTTTTTAACATCTCAGCTGGAATTTAAGGGCTCTCATAATAATATTTCAATTTCCTTTTCTACCCCATCCTCTGCTCCATCTGCATAATATCTCCCAGGACTTTGTCCTCATGGCACCAGACTGTCCCAGCCCTACTTCCTTTACCCTCCTCACCCCCACATGCAGCCAGGCATCACCTACTTCAAAGCATCTCCTTTTTTTCAGCTAGAGGAGTTCTCCATATTTCCAAGTGCCCAAAGTGCTTCATCCATTCCTCTTTCACGTGTGTTTGATGGATATAGTTCCCACATATTTGCTGCCCTCACCACTGTGCCCACCCCTGCCACCTGCCTTGGTGCCCCATGGTCATCAGACACAGCCAGTGACTTCCTCCAGTCAGTGGAAGGTGAGAAGGGTGACGTGTGCCACTTCTGGCCCTCCATGTGGTGCTGCCTTGAGGACGCATGTCTTAGAAGGGGCTGTTTCTCCTGTCTGCTGTCAGGAATGATGGTAACAGGGGCAGAAGTGCAGCTGACTTTCACTGCCTAAGAATTGTTGAAAGTTATTGAGAACTTGTGATTGTGTTCTCAAGGCATAGTCTGTCCTCAGATGATGCATGCGGCCGGTCTTATAGTCTGCACTAAATGATTAATGTTTGCATATGTATCTTTTCTTCCCAATTAGTGTATCAGCTTTCTATAAACTCTGTGTGAGAATTCCTCACTCATATCACAGGGTCTGGCATCAAGCAATTGCTTACTAAATATTTATTGACTCATAAATGAGTGCGTGATTTCCAGCTGTGGGTGCTTGCAGGCCCTGGTATGAGCCCATGAGGTGGGGGCAGGCAGGCTATGATGAACACTGAGGAAGGACCAAGTGGACCATGGTCGACTCTTACCCTAATTGCTTCCTATTCTGCTGGGCTACATTATAAATCAGCTTTATTTTTATAAATAAAATAAAGATTTATTTTTAATCTAGAGATTAGGTGTATAGCCTTCCAGATAAAAAGCAGAGGATTTTATCTCAAGAGGATAGACTCTAAAAAGGGTATAACCCAAAAGTTAGAGTAACAAAATGAAGTATTATGACCATCGTATTCTCATATGGTACAATAATAGATATGGTGAGGATTCTGGGGAAAGGCTAATTAATCTTCAAGTCTTCTTGAGGACACCTGAGAAGACACTAAGAAATAAATGTGCCAGACGTTTTTTTAGGTCTCCTTGGAGCAATGGTGTAGATCAGTGCTTCTTTAATCCTTTTTTTTGAGACAGAGTCTCACTATGCCAGGGCAGCCTGGGCTGGATTCGAACCCAGCTCTGGTGTATGTGGCTGGCACCCTAGCTGCTGAGCTATCGGTGCTGAGCCAGTGCTTCTTTAATCTCAATGTACTTACTTCAGTGCAGATTCTGATGGGGTGGGAGGCACGAGAGCTCTAATGAGTTCTCACATGTTGCTGCTGTCCCCTGGCCACCATCTTAGTAGAAAAGTGTCCAAGACTTTGGGATTGAGTTAGCCATGGGACACTATCTCTGATAACCTCCTAGTAAAGAAGAAAGGCAAAGTGGGTCTCACTGCCTGATAGGACTGTGCATCGCACTAGCCTTGATGATACTGGGGAAAGTCCGAACTTCTGTTCCCTTCTACAAGTTGGAAGGAAGCACTTTCCACATAATGTACGGTGTCCATTGTAGCCCGGAGGTTAAAAACACCAGGTCTACAGAGAGTCTTGGGTACCAAGTGATAGGTCCTCGAGTCTACTGACTGAGCAACCTTGACCAGTTTCTTATCCTCTCTGAGCATTCATTTTCTAATTTGCAAAGGCAGAGAATATCAGAAAGTAACTCAGAGACTGGAGGGAAGTGAGGCCTTCTAAATTTTGGCAGCAGGATCAAAATTTTTTCTTTCTTAAAAAAAGCTTCTTCATACTACAAATCATAACCACAATTTTGGCCTGGGTATGAGCATAAGAAATATTAGATACCAAAGTGAAGATCAGATAGCTCCCCACTTGCAAAATTTACATAGGTTGTTTGCAAAGTGGTTTCTGGTTTTTTGAATCTGCTCAATGACTTGAAATAAAACAAAGGTTGAGAATAGGAAAGGGGGGAGGATTTGAAAGGAGATTTCTTCAGTGAGAACTTTGCAGTCCCTGAGGACCCCCTAGAAGGAAGGAGGGGTGGGCAGGGACTGCTGTCTCTCTCATCATAAACCAAGTGAGAGGCTTCCATGGGTGACTGCAGAGCTTTCAAGGTGTGCCCTACACTTGGGTGACATGGAGGACTTGAGTTTGCTGATACGGAGTCAGCCTGTGGCGACAAGAGGTGGATTGCTGTGATGGAACCTGCCTGTGATCCCAGCACTTTTTGAGTCAAGGAATTCATGTTTGTTTCCCATGAAAAATTGTTTATTTTCTAAAAAGATAATCAGACACAGAAGTAGAGGAAGAGGGCAAAGCCAGCCTTTAGCCATCTTGGGTACTTTCCCAAAGAAGATGAAGAAACCCTACAGTAGGAAGCTGAGGGTTAATGCAAGATCCCCAGGGTTTCCAGCTGGTATAGGGTATGTCTTCCAGGGTTAGGGGACAGCACAAGTGAAATCTTTGGTGATAGAAACTCCAGAGAAAAGAAAAGTGCCTTCAAGGGAAGGAGTAGGGCTTATTTATCTGCCAGGCCCAAGATTGCAAATCAGCCCTCATTAGTACCTACTAATAAGGCCTTCTACTTCTTCTTTCTGTGTCATCCTCTCCCTATTCTGACATGATCAGAAGACATTTGGCAAGTACAGGAGAAATGGGAAGGGAAGAGCAGTAGAAAGAAGAACCTTCCCCCTTCCTTAAGGCTGAAGCTTCCAAGATGACGGAGGGGAGACCTGATTTTGAAAGTTTTCCATAGAGATCAGATTCTGGTCTGGACATTTTGACTTCAGAATCAGAAATCTAAAATTATTACTTAATTTCAATTACTTGTCTATTACCTAGGGTTGAGCAGAAAATTCTCAGGTCTATTGAAATATTTATATAGCAGCAATGGAGGATAACTTCAATAAATAACTGTAATGAGAGAATGAGAATTAAACAATAATTATAATAACAAGCTGCATTTTGATGATGTAACAGTTGTTTTTGTTCAAGTACCAGGTGACTCTGAATGCATTCAGACAACAGTAGGGCCTGCCATGCAAAGCAGGTAGCAATGGGAGGCTGTGGGAAGTGGGAAGCCCCCTAAAGAGGGGCATGGACCCCCTGGGATGCCCCATGGAGGCAGGTGTCTTGAGAGATTGAAATGTCTCTGGATTTAGGGAGGGAGAGCTCAGGAGCAAAAAGCAGATTGCTTGTACCCAAAGAATGAGCCTGAGGCAGCAATAATGTTGTTCTCATTACCATTTGACACATCGTCTAAGCCACCACTGTCTTCCTGTTTCCCTTCTCCAAGCCCAGCATAAGAACTGATGAACAAATCTTTCTAAAACCTTAGTGAAACATTGAACTCCAAATCAATGATGTGATTTCAATGGCAGTTTTAAATCAGGTTCAGGTTAACACAGGGCAAGTCAATGAGGCCGTGATTAAGATGCAAAGGCACCATTCCTGAGTTCCATGAAAACTCATCTGGCTTCCGTTCTCCTTCCCCCTTTGCTCACAGGGGCAGCAGTTAAGCCAGGTGTCCTTCCCAACCTCCTTCCTCACCTCCTCCCTCCTCACCTCCCCGCATCTCCAGAGAGTCTCTCCATTCTTACATTTTCTCAGAATGATCTTATTTCCTGGCTCTGTTCTCCCCAGACAATCTTTTCTTCTGACTTAGATTAGGCAGGAAGAAGGATTATGGGTTTTGTGGAGCCAAAAAGTGAAGGCTGTCCTGTTATATGCACAGCTGCCCTGATACGCACAATGCAACAGAAGAAACGACCTACTGAAGCTGCCAGGAGGAAGGCACTTCAGATCCTGTCATGCGCTCCTGACTGCAGGAAGGGGAAGACATCATGAATTAACACAGTAACTGCCATGCAAGTTACAGTTTGGAGCCTGTGGACTCATGAAGCATATATAACTCACAGGTTTCTATCTTGGGGTCTTTGCAATAAAATGCCATAGCCCCAAGGAAAATGTGTTTGTTTTTAGTGGGGCAGGCTATGTGTTAAAATGTGTGATGATCACAAACCCACAGTGTCTTCATGATAAACCTGTGTGTCATAGCAACAGAGTGTCCCAGTGCCAGCTTGCTCCCCTAGAGAACAGCCTGTGGTGGGAAGCACAGGTGAGGGAACTGGACACGTCCATGTTGGAATTCCAGTTGTGACAACTGTTCTGTGTTTGTGCACTCAGCTGTTTCTTACCACGAGACACTTTCCTAAACACCTGGGTGTGTGTAGTCCTGAGGACTTATTGATTCAGAAGATGAGTGGCTGCCCTCAAGCAGCTCTCAGTGTAGTGGAGAAGATGGACCTTGCGACAAATAGAGAACAGTCTGACCAGCGCAAGGGTGGAGATATGTGGAGATATATGGAGGTTGCCCTGTCAGCGGAGTGAGGAGGAAATGCCCTTCCCTGAGTAGGAAGAAGAGATTGACTGTGAGCTCACTGGTTGGACGTTGGGCTGAGTGGATGACGCGCTAGGTCAGTGTTAGTTGGAGTGTTGGAATGGCACGGTGCATCTGAAGGAGTGTGTGTCCTTCCACATGCCCTCAGCACAGGGTGATGGAGGGAAGAGATGGGAGAGGAGGAGGGAAAGGCAGAAGGGGCAAGGTCATGAGATCATGGAGGGACTTACAAGACAGGTTGAAGAGTTTATATTTCATCCTCCACACAATGAGAACCGCTTAAAGAGTTTTATGCCAGGAAAACCATGATCATATTTATGCTTTAGAAAGGTATCTTTGAAGAAAGAATTAGAAGGAAGAGATTGAAACTGAGAGAGGGAAATTAGGATATTATTGAGACTTTACGTGAAAAGAAATGCAATGCTGAACTAAAGTGAAAATGGAGAAGAGAAGTCCAAGTGAGTTCGCTAAGAAGATTTGAGTGCAAGTAGTTTGAATGAGAGAATGCAGAAATAATCTAGTATGTCAGGGAGGGAGCCGAAAGAAGGAGGCCAAAAGAAGATCATAGTTATTATCAGGTTACTGCGGGATTGGGGCTAACTCTTGATGGATCCTGTGTAGAGTGTGTTAATAGTTGTCCCATTGAATTAGGGGAATTGAGGAGTATTTTCTTACCATCTCCCATCCATCACTGGCTGTGAACCTTTCCTAAGGGCATTAGCTCTCTGACTCTTTAGACTTGATTTACACATATGCAGAGTAAGCTTCTGAAGAAAATAGAAGCCCTTAGACGGGAAGGGTGAGTTCTTGAAGTCAGAAACCACTGACACACCCAGGCATGTTAACTGTCAAGGAGTTACAGGCAGGGCACCAACAGTGCTCATTATAAGAAGGAGATTAGGAAGAAGAATGAATAAAGAGTTGGGTGGGAATGTAAATTAGTACAACCTCCTTGGAAAACAGTATGAAGATTTCTCAAAAGCTAAAAATAGATCTTCCATTTGCTACAGCAATCGCACGATTGAGTACGTAGGCAAAGGAAATGAAATCATTCTATCAAAAAGACACCTGCACTCATATGGTTAGTGCAGCACTGTTCACACTAACAATGATACAGAATCAACCGAAGTGTTCATCAGCTGATTACTGGATTAAAAAAATGTGGTATATACATACCATAGACTACTACTCAGCCATAAAAAAGAATCAAATAATTTCCTTTACAGCAACTTGGATGGAACTAGAGCCTATTATCCTAAGTGAATTAACTCAGGAGCAAAAAAATCAAATACCACACATTCTCACTTATAATAGTTGTCCCATTCAATTAGGGGAATTGAGGAGTATTTTCTTACCATCTCCCATCCATCAATGGTTGTAAACCTCTCCTAAGAGCAGAGGAGCTAAAAGCTAAGCTATGGGGATGCATAGTCATACAGAATAAAATAATTGGACATTGGAGATGCCAAAATGTGGGAAGGTAGAAGGGGGTGAGGAATGAAAAATTATCTATTGGATGCAATGCACATTATTTGGGTGATGTGTGCACTAAAAGCCCAGACTTTACCACTACATAATATTTTTATGTAGCAAAACTGCACTTGTAACCTCGAAATCTATTATTTATTTCCAACTGATATTTGCAGGCTATGAGTCTGACAAAGGCAAAGAACTCAAATAAATTAACAAAAAAAGAACAAACAACCTCATTAAAATCTATTTTTTTTAAAAAGAATAAATCCATTTTGAGATATTATCTAACTTCAGTAAGTGTAGGCTACATAACAAAATCTCAAAACTAACTCAAAACTGTTGGCGCAGATGTGGAGAAAAGGGAACACTTCTGCATTGCTGGTGGGAATGCAAGCTAATATGTTCCTTTTGAAAAGAAGTTTGGAGATCACTTAGGGAACCAAAAGTAGACCTGCCATTCAATCCTGCAGTTCCTCTACTAGGTATATATCCAGAAGACCAAACATCACTTTCCAACAAAGGTATTTGCACCAGAATATTTACTGCAACCCAATTTATAATTGCCAAGTCATGGAAGAAGTCCAAGTGCTCATCAACCCACAAATGAATTAACAAATTGTGGTATATGTACACCATGGAATATTATGCAGGCTTAAAAAAAGACAGAGACTTTATCTCTTTTATGTTTATATGGATGGAGCTGGAACAGATTCTTCTTAATAAAGTATCTCAATAATGGACAAAAAAGTATTCAATGTACTCAGTACTATTACAAAACCAATATATAACCACCCAGTACTATTACAAAACCAATATATAATCTTTATGAAAGATAAAACACAACTATAGTCCAGGATGAAGGAGGGAAGAGGAGGGGAAGGAAAGGGGAGAGGTTGGGTGGAGGGAAGGTAATCGGTGGGCCCTCACCTATGGTGTGTATTGCAAGGGTACATGTCAAATCTATTAAGAGTAGAGTATAAATGTCTTAACACAATACTTGTGTAAGTGAGTTGAAGGCTATTGTTAACCAGTTTGATGTAAGCATTCTAAATAGTATATAAAATCAGCATGTTGTACCCCATAAATGCACTAATGTATACAGCTATGATTTAATAAAAAAATTAAGAGAAAGAAAGCAAAAAAGAATCAATGATAATAAGTAGATGGAATAGTCTACAGTAACTTTCAACTTTCTGCTAGGGGAGACCAAATAAATGTTAATAAATTCTGATTAGAGTAAGGAGGTATAAGATTGAGGATAACAAACAAAAGTAGTTCGGAAAGTTTCTTAAGCCCTGTGTTTTTCAAGTTCTCTTTTTGCACTTGATCTTATGCAAAATGCCAAGAAGAGATCAGTTCTCTTTGTGAAATATAAGAACACCTATGTTAAAGTTTTGGGGTAAAGATTAAAGGATCCAATATTTATAAAAATGCTAATGTAGCATATAGCATAAAATTAGTGTTCAGTAATAAGTATTATTTTTTGGGTGCTTAGTGTATAAAATGAGACATCTGTAAGAACTTCATGTACATTGTCTCATTTATTCCACAGAATTCTAAAAAGATAGATACCATTATCATTACCATTTAGTAGGTGAAGAAGCCAAAACACAGAGGGATGAAGCAGTTAGGTGCTATATATTTATATTGTTGTTGTAGTTACCCACTGCATTTTGCATGAACAGTGATTAATAAAGAATTTTAAAATCGGTGGCGCCCATGGTTTAAGGAGTAGGGCCCTAGCCCCATATGCCAAGGGTGGCAGGTTCGAGCCCAGTTCCAGCAAAAAAAAACTGCAAAAAAAAAAAAAATCTTAAAATTATGTTTTCTCATCCACTCATTTGTCCATTCATCCGTTCTCTACTCATCAAGCATTCACTGACTGCCAACTATCTAACAGGCATTTCCGGGTGCCTAATATCCTGCCCCATAGAACAAAGTAGCATGAGTCTCCTTCCTTCTGTATCAAACCCTTTAAAGTTTTGAAGATAGCTGTCAAATATCTAGTAGAAAGAGTGTGGGTTAAAGAAAAGAAAATGAGTGAAACTTGAATGTACATAGTTATTTCTCTTTGTATTCATTAATTTCATATTTGTAATCTAATTTAGTCTTCTCAATATCAAGAAATTAATTACAGAAAGAATTAATGAGATTAATCAAGAAATTAATCTCATTTCAAAGACTGATGAGAATTAGGTCAAGTTCCCCAGGAAACTTAGCCAGAGAGAGAGAATGCAGGTAATTTACTCAAGCGTGCTCTTAGGAACAACATTTATGAAGAGATGAAGGAGCAAGATCGGCAAAGGGACAAGTTGAACTGCAGGGCAGTAGTAACAGAGGCTTCATTTACTCCCAGGAGGAGTTTCTAGAATTGGGATAGTTTTCAGAGATATTCCGAATTGAGGCACGAGGGACTGTTTTTTTGTATGTCCAAGTGCAGTCATTGTATATGGGCCACCTAGAGATGTGGGGATAATCTGTACAAGGCAATTTCACAGCAGCAGTGGCTGTGAGCACCCACAGAACACACTGCCAGAAATGGTGGTGCCTTTGTCTTGAATGTGGGATCCTGGATTGCAGTGGCTCATCACAGCATCCACTAGACTCAAGTTCACAGAAACTGAGAAATTTGTTCAACAGCAAGAGTCAACCCTTCTTTCAGACTTCAAAGCCTGTGTTCTGTTTATTAACATGTGTGAATACAACAGGAATTTTCAAGTTCAATGTGGATAACCTGTATCATGTAGCTTCATAAAAAAATAGACATGGATTTAGACTCAATTAATAGAATATTCAAAAATGGTCTAAGGGACACAACCAAGAGAGGATATTGTTCATGCAGAGTGATCAAAGAACTCTGTTTTGTTTATACTAAATAATGAGGACAACGTACAAGCCACATTCAGATATTTCAATGACTTCCATGTGAAAAGGTGTAAGAATCATGTACTTTCAGAGTTGCCAGGAAGTTTAGAGACAATTTAATTAATTCATATTGTAGGTCTCTCTTGAAGAACTTGGTAAGTGCAATTTTCAGCAACAAGAAATTCATAACCTCTTCAGGTATTTTCTGTGACAGGAAATCCATCTTCTCTTGAGACAGTCAACTCCCTGTTGGAATAGCGCTAATCTTCAGAAAGGCTTCTTTACACTGAACCAAAGCTGTTTCATTACAAATACCACTCATTAGAGTTGTTCTCCTCTTCCTCTATAAACATAATACTTTTAATTCCTGTGTTAAGTGGTAGTTTTTAAAATATTTGGAAACAGTTACTTTATGTTGAACAAATGACTTTCTCCAGGTTAACCTCAAGCCTTCACCAATACCTGTATTACAATTATGATATTAAGATTCTGGATGGATAATAGGAAACAAGTGTGAAATTAGACTGTAACAAAACCCCCATATTCTCTTTGTTCCTTTGGAATCTTTTTAGCCACAAAACTCCAAATTCTTAAATTCAAAGTCTCCTAAAACAGTAGAGAAACAGTAGAGAATGAATCAAAGATAAAGCTGTTAAATCCAATCGGAATATGTCACCTTGCAAATCACTTAAATTAGATTAAGAAAATCTATAGGATATTTGATGTCTCACTTCTGTTATTTCTATTGCTCTCCCATAAATAAAGTCTAAAGAGTCTTTCTCTTCTTTTTTTTAGACAGTTTCATTACATTGTCCTTGGTAGAGTGCTGTGGCATCACAGCTCACAGCAACCTCAAACTCCTGGGCTTAAGTGATTCTCTTGCCTCAGCCTCCCAAGTAGCTGAGACTACAGGTGCCTGCCACAATGCCTGGTTATTTTTTGTTGCAGTTGTCATTGTTCTTTAGCTGGCCTAGTCTGGGTTCAAACCTGCCAGCTTTGGTATATGTGGCTGGCGCTGTAACCACTGTGCTAGGGGCATCAAGACAGTACTTTCTCCCCCCCGCTTTTTAAAAATAAAAACATAGTTTGTATTTATATGATAACCTGAATCTTAGTCCTAAATGAAAGGTCTACCTTTTCATGTAAAAGAAAAAAATGTAAATCCACTCTCTTGTATAAAGGAATTTTTTTCATAGTTTTAATGAGTCTTCGTTAAATATGAGTTTTTCAAATAATTCATTCAATTATTCATGCATTGATTCCTGTTTGTTGCTTGTTTATGCCTGGGCTCCATCCTAGTTGCTGTGAGGTAAAGATGATTGGAATATTGGAGATATATGCTATGGTGCAACAGAATTCACGCAAAAGTAGAGAGAAGAATTGATGGAATTAGAGAAGTCTTCATAAAGACTATGGTGTATAAACAAGGACTTGAATGTTGAAATTTCTTTACATGAAGAATTAAAGGAAAGAGATATCCAGACATAATCACAAAATTTCACAGTGGTAAATATTTTAGAATCCATTGACCTAACCTTTCCTGATTAAATGAGGAGAGCACAGGGGCTTAGAGAGATTAAGGATTGTGTTCAAATTCACTCAATCTATGATAAAGTAGGATGAGAGATAAAAATACATTGTGTTTCTATACATTAATAAAGAGCAATCTAAAAAGAAAATTAAGAAAACATTTCCATTTATAATAGCATCTAAAATAAAATACTTAGGAATAGACTTAACCAAAGAGGTAAAAGACTTGTACAATGAAAACTTCTATACTTTGCTGAAAGAAATTAAAGACGTGAATAACTAAAAGGGTATCCCATGTTTATGTATTGAAAGACTTAATACTGTTAAGATGTCAATGCTACTCAAAGTGATCTATAGATTCAATGCAGTCCCTATCAAAATCCCAATGACTTTATTTTTTTTTGCAGAAATAGAAATATTCATCCTAGAATTTACATGGAATTTGTTGGGGAGCCTAATGCAGCCACACAAAAGCCTTTTCTCTCCCCCTCCTTCTCCTCTGTCCTAAGACAAAAGCACAAAAGATCTGGCTGACCCACCCCACTGAGAAGTTCATGCCCAAAGGACCTAATTTTCCAGGCAAGCTGTGGAATTTGCCCACCTTGTATGGCCCCATATAAAAGGGTTCTCTAACTGACACCATCTTTGCACTGCCCAGTTGGGTCATCCTCCCCTTTCAATAAACCTGGCCTGAACATCTCCTCTGCAGGTTCACCTCAGGCACTATCATTCATTTATACCTTTCAGAATTTCAAGAAACCCTGAAAAGCCAAGACAATCTTGAAAACAATAAGAACAAAGTTGAAAGTCACATACTTCCTGATTTCAAAACTTACTACAACACCATGGTAATAAAAACAATGTGGTATCAGCATGAAGACAGCTCTATAGACCAATGAAATAGAATACAGTGCCCAGAAATAAACACATATACGTATATAGTTAAATGATTTTGATGAAAATTGGATATTCACAAGTTAAAAGAAAAAACAAGTTGTCATAACAGTACACCTCCTCACACCTGTTAGGATGGCTATTATAAAAACATATTCAAAAGATAACAAATGCTGGCAAGCATATGGAGGAAAAAAGCACTCTGTACATTGTTGATAGGCATGTAGATTGATACAGCTACTGTGGAAAATAGCATGGAGGTTTCCTCCAAAGTTAAAAATAGAGCTACCATATGAACCAGAAATCCCACTTTTAAGTGTATATCCAAAGGTATTGAAATCTTGATCTCAAAGAGATACCTGCATTCTCATGTTAACTGAAGCACCAGTTACACTAGGTAAGACAAGGAAGCACCCTACATGTCCATCAATGGGTGAATGAAGTAAGAATATACATGCAATGGAATATTATTAACTCTTAAAAAGGAAGGAAATGCTGCCATTTGTTACCACATGGATGAACCTGGAGGATATCGTGCTGAAGAAAATAAGCCAGACACAAAACAACAAATGTTACTTGGTTCCCCTTATGTGATGTATCTAAAATAATCAAACTCATAGAAACATAGAGTGGAATGCTTGGTGGTTGCCAGGGCCAGGGGGCTGGAGAGAATGGGGGAGGTATTAGTCAAAGGATATAAATTCTGGATTACAAAAGATGAGTAAGTTTTAGAAATCTATAGTACAGCATAGTACTGGTAGTTGACAATGTTATTTTGTAAACTTAAAAATTTGCTAAGTGAGTAGATCTTACATATTCTTATCACACAGAAATAATAGCAATAAATAAGAGGGTAGCAAAACTTGAAAGTGATGGTTAGGTTTATACCATAGGTCATAATGAGGACTTCATGGGGGACACACATCGCCAAACTCATTGAATTGTATATATTAAATAAATATAAATTTTTGCATGTCAGCCCTACTTCAGTAAAAGGGTTTTTAAAAAAACAAAGTTGGATTCTTAGACCATATGCAAAAATTAAACCAAAATGGATGAAGGATTGCAATATAAGAACTAAAGCTATAAAACTCTTAGAAGAAAATATAGGTGCAAAGCTTTGTGATATTCAATTTAGGAATTTTTTTGGTCATGACACCAAAAGCACAGGCAACAAAAGAAAAAGATAAGTTGAGTTCATCAAAATTAAAAGCTTTGTGCATCAAAGAACACCATCAACAGAATGAAAAAGCAACTCACAGAATAAGAAAACATATTTGTATATCATATATATACATATATATATATTCCTATAACCTAACAACAAACAAAAATAAACAAACAACCCAATTAAAAAATGGAGAAAGGAGGACTTCCTGCTTTTCGTTCCATATATAAGGAGTCTGAAAGTCAATACTCCATTCCAAGAACCAGTAAAAGGCTGAATAGAGTGGAAAATAAATAACTCTTCCTAGATCTTTCAAAAGGGTGTGGTCATAACTTCTAGCATCCCACACCAAGGAAGGGAAATATTCAACTCACCTACAACCCTCTCCAGCTGTAATGCCCCTCCTAAGGGAAGGACAAAACTAACAGGCTTTTGTGAAGTTCACAGCCCCAAAACACAGGGTCATTGAGAGACTGAGAACTAATCATAGGACCACAAAACATTTTCCCTCCCCTCACATCTTACCACTACTAATGGTCTATTTACTGGAGTTTCTTTCATCCAGTACCTTGTAGCTGGCTTTCAGCAAAAAATTAAGAAGTATTTTTAAAAGGTAAAAAAAATACAGTTTGGAGAAACAGAGCAAGCATCAGAACCAGATTTAGCTATGGCAGGGATGTTGGAATCAATCATGAGACTGTATCCTTAAAGCATCTATGACTAACATGCTAATGTCACTAATGGAAAATGTAGATAAGATGAAAGAACAGATAAGTAATGTAAGCAGAGATGAAAGTTCTAAGAAAAAATAAAAAAGATGTATTAGTGATTGAAAACCTATTCTATTTTAGTAGAAATGAGGAATGCTTTTGACAGGCTCATTTGTTGACTGAAAACAGCAAAAAAAAAAAAAAAAAAAAAGAATCTCTGAGTTTGAGGACATATCAATGGAGACTTCCAAAACTAGGGAAAAAAGGGGGAAAAAAAAAAGAAGAAAGAGAAAAAAACAGAACTAAATGTTCAAGAATTGTGGGGAAATTCTAAAAGATGTAATATACATGTTATGAAAATACCAGAAGGAGAAGAAAGGAAGAGATAGAAGCAATAGTTGAAGCAAAAAGGCTTCCAAAATTAAGATTAGAAACTGCTACAGACTGAATTATGTCCCTTATCCCTTCCCCCCAAATTCATATTTGAAGTCACAACATTTGGAGATAGGGCCTATAAGGAGGTAATATATGTTAAATGAGGCAACAAGGGTGGGATGTTCTTATACGAAGAGGGTGAGATCCCATCTCTCTCTCTTTCTGTCTGCATATGCACAGACAAGAAGCCATGTGAGAACACAGCAACAAGGTGGCTGCCCACAAGCCAGAAAGAGAAGTCTCACCAATTCTGACAGCACCTTAATCTTGGACTTCCTGCCTTCAAAACTGTGAGAAAATTAATTTCTGTTGTTTAAACCAACCACACATGTGGTATTTATGTCATGGCAGCCCAAACTGACTAATACAGACACTAAACACAGACCTGGAATACTCAGAGGGCACCATGCAGGATAAATGGGAAACAATCCATTTACACCCAGGCATAGCATATTCAAACTATAGAAAATCAAAGATAAAGGAAAAACTTAAAAGAAGACTGGAAAAAAAAAAAACTGTTTGGCTTGTAAAGGAGCAAAGATAAGAATTTTATCGCACTTTTCAGAAACCATGAAAAGAAGATAGCCTTTAAATTTTAACGTTTTGAGGAAAAAACCCTACCAACCTAGAATTCTATATCTTGTGAAATTATCCATCAAAAGTGAAAGAGAAATATACTTCCTCAGATTACCAACATTGAGGGAATTTGTTGCCTTGCAAGAAATGTTAAAATAAGTTCTTTAGAGAGAAAAAAAAGTGATACATGTCAGAAACTTGTGTCTCCATAAAGAAGAGTATTAAAGAAGGAAAGTAATTAAAATTTTGTGCTTTATTGATCTAACAGATAGTAGTTTGTTTGAAATAATAATAGGAATAATAACAATAAGTACATATATCTATGTAATCTTAAGAAAAGAAATAATAAATATAGAGTCAATAAAATTGAAGGTAGGAATAGAAAAAATAAATGAAACCAAACACTGATTCTTTGAAAAGACCAATAAAGTGATTAAGTCTCTAGACCAGCTACCTAAGAAAAATGAGAAAGGACACAAATTACTTTCCTAATGTGTGGGGATTAGGAAAGAGAGGATAGTAGTACAAATACCATAGAAATTTAAAAGATAATAAAGAAATATTGTGAGCAACTCTGACTACAAATGTGTTGAGCTAGACAAAATTAACCAATTTCCTAAAAGACTCCAACAGCCAACACTCACACAAGAAGAAACAGACAATCTGAACAGATCTACAAGTACAGTTATCTCTAACAGATAACTTTCTGAAACAGAAAATACCAGGCCCAGATGGGTTCACTGATGGATTCTACCAAACATTTAAGGAATATTCATTCTTTATAATCTCTTTCAGAATATAGAAGCAGAGGAAACACTTCCTAATTCTAAAGCTAGCATTATGCTGATACCAAAACCAGACAAAAACATCACAAGATAAGCAAGAAAGCTACAGATTACATATCTCATGAACATGAATCCAAAAATACTCAATTAAGTATTAGCTGAGCTAATCCAATAATGTATAAAAAATTATACAATATAAAAAACAGGATTTGTTTCAGGTATGAAAGCCTGGCTCAACATTTGAAAATCAATTCATGATTCATTATGATAGCAGTTTAAAGAAAATAATCACATAATTATCAATAAATGCAGAAAAGCATTGGACAAATTTGATAGAACTCCAGCTAGCATAGTACCTACTGGTGAAAAACTAGAAGCTTTCTCACTAAGATCAGAAACTTTACTATTCCTTTTTAATATCATATTGGAAGTCCTAGTTAATGCAATAAGATAAGAAAAGGAAATAATAGTTATGCATATTTAAAGCTGTCTTTGTTTGCAAACGACATGATTAACTATGTAGAAAATCTGAAAAAAAAAAATTCTCCTAGAACTAACAAGCAAGTATAGCAAGGTCCCAAAATACAAGATTAATATGTGAAAGTCAATGGCTTTCTTATGTACTAGCAACAAACAAGTGAAATTTGAAATTAAAAAATACAATAGTATTTACATTAGCACTCCCCAAATGAAATATTTAGGTACAATTCTAACAAAATATATACCAAAAATATATGAGAAAAACTACAAGATTGTGATGAATGAAATTAAGAAACTACATAAATGAAGAGATAGAACAGAGTTCATGAATAGAAAGACACAATATTGTTACAGTGTTGATCTTAGTTCTTCCCGACTTGATCTATAGATTCAATGCAATCCCAATCAAAGTATCAACCAGTTATTTTGTGTATATTAACAAAATGATTCTAAAGTTTATGTGGAGAGGGAAAGGGTCCAGAATAGCTAATGCAATATTGTAGAAGAAGAACTAAATCAGGGGATTGAAACTACCAGATTTTAAGACTTACCATAAAGTGATAGCAATCATGGCAGTGTAAGATTATTAAAGGAATAGACTAGAGGAAAAGGATGGAGAGCCCAGAAATAGACATAAATACAGTCAAGTAGTCTTTGATGAAAAAGCAAGGGCAATACAATGGAGAGAAATAATCTTTTCAACAACTGGGAGTCTATAGGCAAAAAAATGAATCTAGACACAGACTTTTCACTCTTCACAAAAATTAGGTCAGAGTGAATCATAGACCTAAACATAAAACATGAGATTATAAAATGCCTAGAAGTAGCATTGGAGAACTTTGAGTATGGTTATGGCTTTTTAGGTATAGTTGTCTTTCCTTATCTCAGGTTTTGCTTTCTGCAGTTTTAGTGACCTAAGGTCAACAATGGTCTGGGAATATAACATTGAAAATTGCAGAAATAAACAAAATCTTAAATTGCACGCTGTTCTGAGATGCATGATGACATCCTGTGCTGACCTGCCCAGGACATGAATCATCCCTTTGTCCAGCGTGTCTATGCTATGTATACTCCCTTCCCATTAGTTGCCAACATGGTTAGCTCTTGACATCCCACCATCAACATCGTCATAGCTTGGTGATCCAAGGTCACTTAAAGCAGATGATCCTTTCCATGTAGAGTCAGACAGCCAGTGCTAGACTGATTCCTAGTCACAATGCCTGTGTTATTCACCTGGCTTCATTTCATCATGTAGGCACTATATCATGTTGCATCATCACAGAAAGAAGGTAAGTATAGTACAGTAAAATGCAGAGAGAGAGACCAGAGTCACATAACTTTTACTCCAGTATATTGTTATAATTATTCTATTTTATTATCAGTTATTATTGCTATTCTCTTATTGTGCCTAACTTATACATTAAACTATTTTTTTATTAAATCATAAAGGGGTAGATCATGTATACATTAATGCATTTAGGGGGTACAATGTGCTGATTTCATATAAATTTGGAATGCTTACATCATACTGGTTAATATATCCCTCACCTCACTTACTTAATTATTGTGTTAAGACATTTATATTCTATAATTAATAGATCTGACATGTACCCTTGCAATATGCACCAAAGGTGTGAACCCACCATTCACCCTCTTCCATCTGACTATAAATTAAACTATTATAGGTATGTATGTATAAGAAAAACATATATTATATGTATGTATAATATATATGTATATACACACATACAATATGTATATATATAATATATATTTTGGTACTATCCACAGTTCCAGGCATCTGTTTGGAGTCTTGGAATATAGCTCCTGCAGAAAGGGTAAATTACTGTACTATCCCAGAAGTATGATCCAGGAAAAAAATAATTGACAAGCTGGTCATTGTTAAAATGAGAAACTTCTGCTCAGAACATATCCTACTTAGTAAAGTATCTCAAGAATGGAAGAAAAATTATCCAATGTACTCAGTACTATTATGAAACCAATGTACAGTCACTCACACTTTCACATGAGGAATAGATCACAACTATGGCCCAGGATGAAGGAGGGAGAAAGGGGGATGGGAGGGGACAAGGGAGGTCAGATGGAGAGAGGGTGAATGGTGGGATCACACCTATGGTGCATAATGCAAGGGTATATGTCGAATCTATTAAGTATAGAGTATAAATGTCTTAACACAATAATTAAGTAAATGAGATGAGGTATATATTAACCAGTGTGATGTAAGCATTCCTAATTGTATATGAAATCAGCACATTGTACCTCATAAATGCATTAATACATACATGATCTATGTGTTTATGATTTAATAAAAAAAAGAAAAACTTCTGCTTTATGAAATATACTATGAAAAACACCTGTCCAGAAAATGGGAAGATAAGTCATAGGCTGGGAGAAATTATTTGCAGAAGATGTAGGTGATAAAGGATTGCTACCCCAAATATACAAAACCGGTAGAACTCAGCAATAAGAAAACAAACAACCTGATTTACAAAATGTGCAAAGGACCTGAAAGACATTCATGAAGGAAGATATACAGATGACACACATGTAAAATGCTCTACTTCATATGACATCGGGGAAATGCAAACCAAAACAAGGACATACCAGAACATGACTGTTAGAGTGGCCAAAACTCAGAACCCTGACAGCTGCAGATGCCAGTGGGTTGTGAAGCAACGCAAGCTCTCGTTCATTGTTGGTGGGAATGCAACATGGTACAGCCACTTTGGAGGAAAGTTTATCAGTCTCTTACAAAATTAAATGTGCTCCTACCACATGATCCAGCAACCAGACTCCTTGGCATTTGCCCAAAAGAGTTGAAAACTTATGTCCACATAAAAACCTGCATATGTATGTTTATAGCAGCTTTATTCATAATTGTCAAACGTGGGAGCAACCAAGATGTCCTTCAGTAGGTGAATGGATAAATACACCATGATACATCCAGACAATGGAACATTATTCAGTGCTAAAAACAAATGAGCTTTCCAGCCATAAAAAGACATGGAGGAAAGTTGGATACTAATTATTAAGTTAAGGAATTCAATCTGAAAAGCCTACATATTGTATGATTCCAACTATATGACACTCTGGAAAGGACTAAACTATGGAGACAATGAAAAGATTAGTCATTTCCAAGGAGTAGGGGGAAGAAGGGAGGAACAGGTAGAGCACAAAGTATATTTCAGGCAATGATCACATTCTGTATGATGCTATAATTGTACCTACATTTATCAAAAGCCATAGAACGTATAACACCAAGACTGAACCCTAATGTAAATATGGACTTTGGGGGTGATAATGGCGTGTGTCAATGTGGGTTTGTTACATTGTGTAAGTCTGGTACAGGGTGTTGCATGGGGAAGTTTGGGTGTGTATGTTGGGGTGGGGAGGGTTTATGGAAACTCTAGTTTTGACTATGAACCTAAAAGTGCCCTATGAAATGAAGTCTACTAAAGGAAAAAGAAAATGGGCAAAGTACTTAAATAGACATTTCTTCAAAGAAGATGTGAAAATAACCAATAAACACATAAAACTATGCTCAGTGCTAATCATTAGGGAATTGCAAATCAAAACTACAATGAGATATCACTTCATACTTGTTAGGAGGTCTATTATCACCCCCCCCCAAAAAAAACAAAACTTAGAAGTGTGTAGAGAAATTGGAACAGTTGTACATCGCTGGTGGAAATGTAAAATTGTGCAGCCACTATGGGAAATGATATGGCAGTGCCTCAAAAAATTAAACATAAGGCTGGACACAGTGGCTCATACCTGTAAGGAGGGAGGATTGCTTGAGTGCTGGAGTTCAAGACTAGCCTGAACAAGAGGAACACCCTGTCTCTACTAAAAATAGAAAAATTAGTAGGGCATTATGGTGGACGCCTATAGTCTTAGCTACTCTGGAGGCTGAAGCAGGAGGATTGTGTGAACCCAGCAATTTGAGGTTGCTGTGGCTAGGCTGATGCCACAGTACACTAGCTTGGGCAGCAGAGTGAGACTCTGTCTCAATTAAATAATAATAATAATTAAATGGAATTATCATATGGTTCATCAATTCCATTTCTGGGTATATACCCAGAAGAACTGACAGCAGAAACTTGAACATATTTTTGTACACCCATGTTCATGGCAGAATTATTCACAACAGCCCAAATGCAGAAGCAATCCAAGTATTCAGATGATTGAATACATACACAAAATGAAATATAATTCACCCTTAAAAAGGAAGGAAATTTAGATACTTGCTACAACATGAGCAACCCTTGAACTCTCTTGTGCTGAGTGAAAAAAACCAGTCACAAAAGAACAAATATTGTGTAATTCTTCTTGTGTGAGGTGCCTAGAGTAGTCGAATTCACCACAACAGAAAGCATAATGGTGGTTCTGAGAGGCTGGGCAAAGAGGGCAGTGGCTAATTAGTGTTTAGTGGACACAGAGCTTCAGTTTAGAAAGATGAGAAACTTCTGGAGTTGGATGTTGGTGATGGTTGTACAACAATGTAAATGTACTTAACGTTACAGAATTGTAGGCTTAAAATGGCTAAAATGGTGAATATTTTGTGATGTGTATTTTGCCACAATTTAAAACAAGATGAGAGGTCTCTGTATCCACAAATCAGGGAGACTAGAAAGACGTAAATCCAGACCCACACGCAGCATGCAACACATGAAACCAATGGCTCCAAGGAAAAATTGAAGACTGAACCAGTAACTCCATAAAACTTTAAAACTTTGGTTTTAACTTCTTTTTAAAACCAAAAAGAAGATATGATGAGCAAACAATGTCCATGCTATGGGATTAAAGGAGAGACCATTGTAAATGTCAGCTTTCTCTTTTATTTTCATGTATCGACTTTGGTGTTTCATAAAATTCTATTCAAAAAATGCCAGCAAGGTGAACTAAACATTTGTCTAGAAAGAAAAAAATAAACAAACAATAGTCAAGCAGATGTGGACAATTTAACAAGTGTTGATTGACTCACTCTAGCAGTTCTAAATGTGTTAAGAGATTATAATAATGAAAGTATTATCGTTCTATTACACAAAGTGATAGTTGGAAGATTGGAATAGAAATGGAAATGTGGGAAACAATTGCACAAGAAAACATTCTTAATATACAATTAAGTTTGTATAAAAATATGTATATCTGCTGGTGGGAATGCAAACTAATACATTCCTTCTGGAAAGACGTCTGCAGAACACTTAGAGAACTAAAAATAGACCTGCCATTTGATCCTGCAATTCCTTTATTAGGTATATATCCAGAAGACCAAAAATCACATTACAATGAAGATATTTGTATCAGAATATTTATTGCAGCCCAATTCATAATTGCTAGGTCATGGAAGAAGTCCAAGTGCCCATCTATTCACGAATGGATCAATAAACTGTGGTATATGTACACCATAGGAATACTATGCAGCCATAAAGAAAGATGGAGACTTTATGTCCTTCATGTTTACATGGATAGAGCTGGAAAATGTTCTTCTTAGCAAAGTATGGAAGAAAAAGTATCCAATGTACACACCCCTATTATGAAACTAATTTATAACCTAATTATAGCCTAAGAATATGGGGAAGGGGGAGGGAGAGAGGACGGGAGGGGGTGGGTGGGTGGGGGGGGGTGACTGAAGGGATCACCTCTGTGGATTATCTTTCAAGGGTCAAGTGAATCTTTCTTAAAGCAGAATATAAACACCGTAGCACAATAACTAAGAAAATGACATGAAGGCTATGTTAACCAGTTTCATGAAGATGTTTCAAATTGTATATGAAAACATCACACTGTACCCCATGATTGCATTAATGTACACAGCTGTCATTTAATTAAAAAAAATATGTATATCTAAAGGGATAGAAGAAAACATAAAACAGAGAAGTGTCTGTAGTTTGTGGATTACACACAATTTTTATATTCTTCTGTTTCATGCCTGTATTTCATATGTTTCAGCAATGATCTAGAGGAATTCTACAATCAAGACAGGGCACCGTTTGCAGAAAAGGAAAGCCTCCTGCCAGCCTGGAATAGCAGCATCTGCGTTTCCATCCTCCTCGTCTGCAGCTCCATCTACTCCGGGCAGTTCTGCGGTCTTTTTTCTATACTGCTGCTCCCACGTTCAACTCAATGTGTGGGCAGAAACAGCATAAAATGCTGATCTCGAGGAAATACTGTGAGATACTATCGAGAAGAAATTAAAAAGTAATTTTTAATGAAGATGCAGGATTTGTCAACTCACTGGAGAACATCCAGAGAAGAACCAAGGAATGACCTGAGGCTGAAGGCTGGACTTGAGAGTAGAGATGAAAAGAAAATGTGTTTGACTTGGCTGGGCTCTAAGTAGAGACTTAAAAACAGTATTGGAGTCCAATCAAACCGCCATTAACAACTGCCAGGCAGAGCCCCATCCTGAATGACCCTGAAAGGTCAAAACAAACTCTTAAAATTTCCAGTGCTTCTTAGTTCAACCTGAGGTTAAAGACCACATCTTCCACGCAGTACAGATTGCTTTTGCATGGATGCCAAGAACTTGTCTTCATTGTGCATTAAAGATGCAAATATTGTGTAGAGGAAGTAACTGTTTAAAGGCTGCTCACAAAGGTTCCTGATGACAAAAGACGCCGACATGGCCAGAATGGACCAGATTTTTTTTTTTTCCAGATTTGCACAGCACAAATGCTCTAATCAAATGGTTTATTCTTCCTGTGGCTCATTTTTTTCCTGCTTGTTTTGTTTTTATTTGGGGACACAGAGGGGCATTCAGAAAGAGTGATGACAGAAAAAGAGAGAAGCAGAGATACACAGAAAAAATGAAGCCAAGAGCATTCCTGAGAGAGACGGAGTGGCTGACAACCAGCCAGAAACTTAGAAATTAGATTTAGATATAGCTGGAGCTCTCCTTTCTGGAGATATAGACAGGTGGCCAGAAAGGAGAAGAAAGGAGAGGGTGTAGGGGTCTGTCCTGGGTGGGAACAATAGAGAGCCCTGGCTCATTTTTACCTGCCAATCTACTTAAAGAAGAACAGAAAACTGTAGCAAAGCAACACTGCTTAATTTTTAATATGTCATTGTATTTTGATAACAGAAAAAAAAAGCAAAAGGAAATTTAGAACGGAGGCAGGGAACCCTACATTGACTCTTAAGAGTCTCTCCAAGAAAGACGATGGCAGCCCCGGCATGACAGTAGCTCCCTGAGGCTGCCTGTGGCCTCCCAGGTACCCTGCCTTCTGCCCAGAGAGGTGGGGAAGGGAGGTCAAGTCTTGTCCTCCCTTATTCCTACAGATGAAGTTTTACAGTGGGGAAAGTGTCGGGGGTTATCTGTGGCATCCTGCCCATTCTTGTTGGTTCACTTGCTTCATTCTGAGAGCCCTGTCAGAAGACCACGTCCTTGGGAATCTTTGTAATGCAGATGAAAAGGCCTTTCCATCTTGCGCGGTCCTCACAGATACTGTGAGAGTCCAACTTTGACAGAGGCGAGCATGTGCGGTTGTTTCTGCTTCTCTCTCCTCTTGCTCGTTTAAGGGTGTGTCACTGAAGCAATGCAATAAAATAAATACTTTTAATCTCATATAGTTCCCTGGCTTAAGTACAAAAATACAAAAAAAAAATCTCTTGAGGAGGAAGGTTAAAAATTCCCAGTTGCCTTGGTTATTTTTTCACTTATATAGAAACATTCTAATTCCACTTGGAATTAATATCATATCAAGATGACGGAGATGCATGCTATAAGATAGCAATGTATATGTCATAGAAAAATACAGACCTGGCTATTGACTGTAAGCATAGTGCCCTTGTTCTCTTTTATGGGGTTGCCCGCGTCTGAAGAGCACGTGAATTATTTGTTTGCTCCTGAGAGTAAATTCTTCTGGGGTTAAACATAAACTCCTCTGAAATATGATGCATTTATACATAAATTCACAATTAAATAAATATGCCTTATTTATTGAAAGTGTGCTTTCAGGGTTAGGGGTGCAAGAGCCAGGCATTTGGGTACCATTCTATAGACAGGAGATCCTTGAGCAGGGCATTTAAGAAGAAAGCCACAGAGGGCCACATCTGCACATCAGAAGAACCTTGGAGGACACTTAAAAAACACACATTCTTGGGGCTTCACCTAAGAATCATTATAAATGAACTATGTAATGAGAGCTAGAAACCAGTATTTCGGAAAAGATTTTTCTCTATGGACTATCATGGTCAACAACTGGGTCGAGAAGCTTTGGTTTTTCTGTCTCAGATTGCTGCATGTTCCAAAGTCTGGTGACCAATGTAATGGACTCAGACAGGCAATTATCTATCAATGGCAGCTAAATTGATTTCTTCCCTAGGGAATTAGGTCATTTCTTCTAACATTTTGATCATCAATTCTATCTAATAACCCTAAAATTGCTTATCCAGCGGATGCAATTTAGAGGTTTACTTGAACAAAGATGCCACTTGGGTTCTGCTGGTGTTTTTCACCTTGTCAGCTTTATTAGGGTGTGTCAATATGAAAGTTTTGATTCTATCTGCAGGTGAACGTTACTTCAAACGTGTAAAATGTAGACCTGCAGCAACACTCTTGAGCCCACAAACTAGTTAAGTTTACCACATGAAAATGTATTTGCTAACTTTTTCTTAATAAATATATTTTAGGATATTCCTGGGTGTTTTGTGATAGGGCTGGAATAAGAAAGAAAGGAAGAGAAAAAATGAGGGAGCGGGGTGGTAGGCATCCTAAATAATGTTCCCAGTCAGCAGGCCTAACTGCAGGTTAGTGCTTAGACTACAGGCCGGGGAGCGGAGGAATGATGCCCGTTGACTCACTGTCACCGACTCTGACTAAGACTTTGACCTTTTGGTGTCTCAGTGAATGAATCTAAAAGGAAAGATGGAGTGGGAAAAGTAACATGATCATACTGGCCCTGAGGTCTCCTAGGTAAATGCATGGTGATAATGGAATTGAGAGGTTGTGTGACCTTCTGTGGCTCCTTCTGTCTGGGGAGTCATTATCATCACAGCAGACAGCCCTGTCATTTTGGCTTTGTGGTAACAAAGAGAAAGCCATTGATGTGTAATGCAGAGATCACTGTGTGAGCTAAGAAAGGAACAGTCATCTTACCCCCCACCCGCAACACACACACCATCCCTGGGCCTCTCCAGGATACATGGCAGAGAAGTTTCAATGCGGTTAGCTTTTTAAAAAAATCAACTTTATCTTCCTAGTTTGAAGAATTTTGACAAACACATACACCTGTGTAACTGCCACCACAATCAACATAGAGAATCCTTTCCTCGCCCTTAAAAGTTTCTCATACCCCTTCCCGGGACATCTCCCTCCATCCCCAGCCTCACCTGCTGATCTGCTGCTCATCCCTGGAGATTAGATTGCTCTTTTCTAGAGTTTTACACAGATGCAACCACATAATGTCAATTCTTTCATGTCTTATTTCTTCAACTCAGCATAATGATTTTGATACCCACCCTGGGTCACATGCATCAGTGGTTTGTGTCTTTTTATCATTTCATTGAATGGCTGTACCATACTTTGTATATCCATTCACCTGTCAATAAACATCAGAGCTATTTCCAGCTTAGGGCTATTATGAATAAAACCATGTGAATATTTGTGCATTAATCTTTGCATGGGCATAGATTTTCTATTCTCTTCAGTAAATATCTCAGAAGGAAACAGCTAGCGTTTATGATAAGTGTTTGGTTAACTTTAGGCCAAATAATTTTTGGAAAGCAGCTTTACCATTTTGTACCCCCACTAGTAAGGTAGGAGGGTCCCAATTTCTCCATATCTTCTCCAACACTTTTTATTGTCTGTCTTTTTTGTTCCAGCCATTCTTGCAGGTGTGCAGCAGTATCTCACTGTGGTTTTACTTTGCAACTCTGCTGACTACAGAGGTTGAGTATGGGCTTACTTAAAACCAGAAGCTTCTTATTAATAACAAGGGAACAAATTGCCTCCTGTGGTGATGTTTCTGGCCCCTTCCTGCCAGTAGAACAGGAGGCTCCACTGCTGTACTCACTACTACTGGGAATGACTGAGGTTTGCCCTGAGCAATCAGTCCACGTGCTGTCACCACACCCTCTCAGGTCCCTGGCAGCCTTTTTAGCAATTGTTCTCCTTCTTCAAGGCTTCTTTTAGTACGTGAAATGCCATCACATTCCCTGCTTTGGATGGACACCTTATTTCCCAGCTGCAAGGGATGCTGCCTGTCAACTGCTTACAATTTAGTCTATACCCTGGAATTGTCCTTGGGTGAAAGCTGTTTTATGATTCAGCCCCCATATGAGGGTTGCTGTGTGCAATACAGAGAATGAAAAGTTAATGTAGGTTCCCCCTTTCATCAACTCAGGATATCTTTGCAGGGAGTATCAGCTTCAAGCTTTCTGCAGAATCAGGTGAGGCCGAGGTTGCAAAGGCACTGGAGTTCACCTTGTCTGTCTGCCTGCAGATCTCTGGGTCAGGGGGTGTTTTTCTGGGTGTGTTAATTTCCTGGGGCTGCAATAACAAATGACTACAGACTGAGTGGCTTGAAACAACACAACAGAAATTTATTCCCTCACAGTATGGAAGGCCAGAAATAGGAAATCAAGGTGCTGGCAGGGTTGGTTCCTTCTGGAGGCCCTGGGGCAGAGTCCCATGTGTGGCTCTTTTCTGGCTTCTAGGATTTTCTGGCAATCATTGGCTTTCCTTGGCTTGTAGACATATCACTGCAATCTCTGCCTCCATCCTCACATCACCTTCTTCTCTGTGTGTTTCTAAAAAGGACACTCATAATTGGATTTATGGCCCATGTGGGTAATCCAGGATGACCTTATCTCAAGACCCCTAATTATGTTAGCAAGACTGTTTTCCCAAATAAGTTCATGTTCACAGGTTCTGGGCTGATGTATCTTTCTGGGGAGCAGGTCACCACTCAACCCATTGCCTGAGGAAACTAAGCCAGTGCAGTTGATGGCAGGGGACTAGGGACTGTAATTTAAAATGGGCTTAGCAAGCTGGATCAGCCGCTAGCTAGCTGGCCAGTAATGAAGACCCTATCACTAAGGAGAATGGATCCCTGTTGGCCCCTGAGATGCAGTCAAAGGGAAATAGTTTAAATTCTCATTGCAGTGAAGTGGGAGAGAAAAGAAATACACTTTCAGGTGCCTCAGAGGTTTAAGTAATGTAGTGAGTATAAAGACTGTGGAACCAACTGGATATTATATTGGGGTAAGCCAATGAAAGCCTGCAAGTGATTAATCAGCAATTTATAGTGAAATGTGAAAACCATAGGGCCTCACTGCAGCATATAAAAGACTCCTATCTTCTGCAGATGGAGGGCAGAAAGGTCTAAGATTAGTCTCAGACTTAATTAAAAGAGAAGCAGAGCTGTAGAGAAGGCTGGTTCTCAACCTTGGCAAGTCAGCTCCATTCATCTGTTTGGGAGGGAATGGGACCCTAAAACTGAGGATGGTATGTTCCAGATGATGCACTCAAAACGTTGAATTCCTTCAGCTTCCGCTGATACTCTGGGCCTACAGAAATGGCCACTCCTCCCTCTAAAAGCCTAGATTTTCCCGTCTGGTTTGAAGATAATGTAGAGGACTCTGCCTAAAATACTCACTCCCTTCCTTCAGGATCTGCCCCCACCTCCCTTCCTGGCCCTCAGACCAGTCCCCAGGCTCACCTTACAACATGGGAAAGTGCTGGGTTTGCTTAAGGAGGAAGGAGTGAGACTCCCAGAGAGCCCACGTGTTTTGCAGGAGGCTGAAGAGTGTTGCGGGGATGGATGCTGAGAGTGTTGGCTCAAAGAGGATGCCACATAAATCGGAATATGGTCAGGGGTTCTTACTATGGAAGCACTCTCCTGTGATACAGGAGCTCTGCCCAGGCAAGTACCCTAGGAGACAGTGCTGACACCTTGCTGGGATGGCTTCTCAGGCTTGGAGAAAACAATGGTTCCCTCTACTCTTATTATACATATGGACAAAAGCATCAGAAAGCTCAGGGAAATGGTGTATTGAATGATGACAGGCACACATCCTTCTCCCAAATGATAAGAAGTGTGCTGTTGAGAGTGGCACTGTGTCACTAAGGGGTGTCAGCGGGAGATGCTGCCTCAGAACTGATAGCATGGAATGGCAGCACTCAGAAGTAATGGAGGGTCTGTGGTGAGCCCTGATAGTTGGAGGCAAAGTGGCTGCTTGAGTGTGTCCTCCAGATGTGGCCCCTGGCTTTCCACAGAGGGAGAAGTTAGAGACGGTGAGGACTCCAAGCACTGGTCACCTTCCAAATGGCCCAGCTGTGGCTGTCACTTCCGAAGTCCATTTGTCAGAAGTGTGTTGCTCTGTCTGGTCCACCTTTTGAAGAGGAGAATGTCAAAGAATTTGAAAACATATTTTAAAACAACTTAAGGAAAATTCCTAAGGGGAATTTGTGCTTCTCATCACAACTCAATGATCTGAGGGTTTGTTTGTTTGCTATTATTTTAAATATTTTTTATTTTTATTTTTTTTTAATTTCAGAATGTTACAGAGATATGCACATTTTGGTTACATAATTTGCTTTTGCACATTTTAAGTCAAAGTTATGAATGTGCCCTTCACCAAGAAAGTGTGCATTGTAATGTGAGGGGTGAATTTATCCTACCCCTCCGCCCCCTTCCTCCTACTTGATTCCTGTTGCATTTTAATTCTCTATGTGCCTGTAAGAATTGATCAACTAGTTCAAATTTAGTATTGAGTATGCATGGTTGTCGTGTTTTCATTCTTGTGAAACTTAGCTGAAGAATGGTCTCCAGTTCCATCCAGGATGTTACAAAAGATACTAGTTCACTGTTTTTCCCCCTGAAGATAAGTAATACTCCACAGTATACAAATACTACATTTTATTAATCCACTCCTGTATTTATGGGCATTTGGGTTGTTTCCACATGTGAATTATGCTGCTATAAACATTTGAGTGCCAGTGTCTTTTTAATAAAATGTATTTTTTTTCCCTTCGGGTAAATACCCAGTATTGGGCTTGCTGGATCGAATGGCAGGTCTTCTTTTAGCTCTTTCCATAGAAAGTTGTACTAATTTGCAGTTGTGGATCTCAGACACTTTCACTGCAGGACATTGACCTTTAAGCTGCAACTGTTGCCCTGTCACTGTAGGCCCTTGTGTCAAGAGACCAGCAGGCACAGAAAGGAGCCAGCTTCCTAGCTGGAAAGAGGAAAGTTATTAGCTGAGGAAAGAGGTGCTGTTACCCAAGGGGAGACAAAATGAGCACATTTGACACCAATGTGACCCAGAGGGGCATTTCTTGATATTCTTTTGCACAATCTCATCAGTAAAATGAACAAATATGGTAACCATGACTGAGAGTCTGGGAAATACCACCCAGGGGAGCCACCTAGACCAGTGCAGGTGCCAGCCACAAGAGAGCAGGCCGAGAGGAGGATGAGGACAGCATCATTGTAGGCTCCCAGGCCTGATGCTGCAGCCAGGTGCTAGATTATCCCACTAACCTTCCTTGTGCAAGTCTATCAGGAAAAGAGGGCACCCAGGTTTTTGGAAAAGCTTTATCTAGTTGACGTAAACTTATCACATGAGAAAAGAGCACCCAGGTCAGACATGCAGCCGTGGTGGATGCAGGCTACACCCCAGACACATCCTCTCTCTGAGGCACCATCCCTCCAACTGCTGACTGCTGGCAGCTCCCAGCCCAATCCCGCCCCAGGGAAGGCCCTTGGTTGAGAGAGTAGGCTTACCCAAGACTATTACCTCTCTCCCAGGGGACAGTCTACCTCTGACTGGTTGGGTGTGAAGGTACAAAGCCTGGCCTTTGTGCCTCATGTTGGGCCATTACTGAAGGGCCATCCTAGCTGCAGAGCCTGCTGTGGGGTCATCTGAGGTCCTGCTGGGATTCTGCTGCAGTTCACCTTCTCCCTCTGCCCTGCCTTCGGTCCTCACTGCCTCACAGCTGTGGGTCTCGATGATGCTCCCTAATAAATCTTCCCTTCACTAATATTGATCTTTGCTTGTTTCCTGGAGATCTCATCAATGACACCTCCATTTATGCAGTGCTGACGTGCCATGCTTGTCCATCCAAGCTCTTTACATATGCCCTCTCTCTAAATTCCCAAAGATAGCAAACAACACTCTGCTTTAGACTCAGCTCTGATCCTGGAACCTGAAATTGTGACTGTTCCCTTTGAATTTCCCTTATTTCATGGTCCTGAGACTATAATATTTAAGAAGCATAAATATTTTATCACATTCATGGGTGCTCGCCTAATGACAGTGTAGATGAAGCAGATGTATAGGTTAGCTTTGCTGCAGTAACAAACAACCTCAGAGTCTCAATGGCTAATAAAAACTTTTTTTTCTCATCATTATTCCCTAAACAATAAAGTATAACAACAATTTACATAGTTTTTATATTGAATTAGGTGATCTAGAGATGATTTAAAGTATGGAGGAACATGTGAAAATACTATACCTTTTTACATAAGGAACTGAAAATCCATAGATTTTGGTATCTGTGGTGGATCCTGGAACAGACACCAAGGATTCCAAGAGATGACTATGTTAATTTCTTATTTACATCCCGTATTGGCTGCTCAGTGGGCTGTGATGGCTTTCCCCCATAAGTCTTCTCTTTCTAGGACCAATGCTACAGGTTTAACCCCTATCTGGGGTATGTCCTTCTTACAGCCGAGGGGAAAGGAAAAGAGCTGATGGAAACTGGTGATGGAACATGTTGTATCTGCTCACATAAACCTGTTTCGGGGCAAGCCCAAGGACAGTGCTGGTGATACCCGATTCTCTTATAGGGAAAGAGGTGGTGAATCTTTATGAATAATAATGCAATAGATCACAGCAGATATCCATATCAGAGCTATAATTATTGAATATTCATTTCCACCAGTGAAACCACTTAAATTCATAAATTATTTATGTAATGCATCTTAGGTGCCAGACAATGTTTGGGTGCTGGGGTTACCATGATTGTCACTCATCGCAGGAACTTGTGGTCAAGCAGATGTCTATTCTTTGGCCACTTATCACGGATATTGTACACCTCAGAGATCCCTGCCCCTTTACTGGGATTCTCAGAAAGAACGGTAATGAGCTGCCTGCTGACAAAGACTGACATGAAAAGAAGCTTGAGGAGACCAACGGGAAGCCTAGTTGGCCTCATCATTTTGGAAAGAAGGCAACATTTTCCCATTTTCTGATGCCTAGAAGGTAGTGTCACATGGAGGGGATAATGTGCTCAGTTTAATCTAAGTGCAGAGATGGGGCTGAAGGACATACCCAAAGTCAAGTTCCAGGGTCTGGTGGGGGTCATCCTCGGCAAAACCAGAAGGCCCTGTGCTGGAGAAGGGACAGCAAATGGGGATGTCTGAAGCTCTCCCCGATGAGCATTTGTGATTGTGCTGTTGTTCTTGTCGAGGTGGGGGATCTTTCTGTGGCCACAAGAACCCTCTCCCCGTCCACCTCTGGTAACTGGGAGGTGTAAGTGAAGGCAGAAGGCCTGTATTTGCCATCATAGAAAATGCAAAGAATGATAGCAAAATTTTTCATTTTGCAAGAGAGACTGTTGGTTTTATATTTTTGATGTGAAAATATTAATTTGAAAATACCTTTTCCTCTGCTGTACTTTCTGTCAAATTGGGTACTGCCAAGACCTAGTGAACCTTACTTGGCAGGCTGCCAAACTAAATACATCTCAGCCAAGTGCCTAATGATCATGGAAACTCATGCGTGGTGGGAACTCCTCTGAAGACTGTTCCGTGGAAACAAACTCCCGAGGAGACTGCAAAAGCCGTCATTTCTTCTTTGCTCCTTAAATCTAAGTAGATTAGATTAAGCCCACTAACTTTCTTTTGTTGTATTGGTGGAAATTTGAATTCCAAATGGTTGTCTTTGACTAGCAATAGTTTAAGGAGTTTTTAAAGAGTTTGTATCTTTTAAAGGGAAGCTCCTCTATCATAAGAAAGTTCCCAAAGTCAGTCTTTCCATCCCCCAAATATGTAACTAGTTTCATATTTACTAAATTGGGTATATAACATATCTGGGTGATTAAGGATGACAATTATAAATAACTTAAAAATTATTCTGCTATTGTGTTTAAAAACTAATCTGCCCACTTCACCATGACAACTGCAGAAATCTGGAGCAAAGGTAGTGATAATGACAAATTCTCTGTTCCATTGACTTAAGTTAGTCCTTTTGGTCTATAAAAATAAGTTCTGTACGCACGTCCATATTCTGTGCACTGATGGCAATACTTTGTCTCAGACAGATCTTCCATATTGGGCAGATATGAATTTGTGATGTTCAGCACAAATGTCCTCTGCACTTAGGCTCCGGAAAAGGTGACGGCATGCTGCCAGAGCTATTGGGATCAGAGTTCTTGGAGTCCGCTCTCCTCCAACCTGTCATTTGCAACACTTAAAGAAACTCCCTGATCGTATTCTGGTTTCATCCTCTTTGGCTCAAGATGCCCTTGTCACAGGGTTGATGGCAAGTTTCCTAAAAGAAGCTATTACCCTGTCATTTTTTCCTACTGCCTCTGTAACTGGTTTTATTGGCGTTCCTCTGTACCCTTCTGCAGTTCCCACAAGCAAAGGATGAGCACATGCTCTTCCCTGGTGTTCAAGGGTGGGACATTGGTGCAGGCAGGGCTCTGGGGCTGGCTAGCATGGGAGCCCCCCTCCCCCAGGGTGGGGTGTGGGACATGATGGAGTCCTGTAGCCCAAGTGTTGAAGCAACCTGTGCATAGCAGAGATGTTGAAGGCATGCTTTCCCAGGCCAGGAAGAGGTAGAATCCAAAAGTATGCCTTTAATTTTTACAAATCCAAGACAGCTATTGAAGATACGCTCAATGTAAGCCTTTGATTTCTGAAATTAAAAACAGCATCTATAAAGCAGCTTGTGAGTTTATGGTCCTGGAATATACCAGGGGAGGGATATGCAGGTGACAATAACAGGTGTGCTCAGAGCTACAACGTGAGATTAAGGTGTTCAGTGATGGTGAAGTCATGGGCTTCCCTCTGGGAAGATGGACACCCCAAGGAAATGTGTCAGCAGTGTGTGCTTGAAGTCCTGGGAACCCAGTGCATTTTGTGAGTGTGCAATCCTCTGGCTCCCAGCAGAGGGACTCTATTCATGCTGTCCTCCCACAGGCCACAGATGAAAGCTGGGGAAGGTCAGGGTGACTAGATTAGGGCTGCCCTGCTCAGCAGTCTTTTCCACCTTCTGAGGGAAGACATCTGTGGCCTTCTATAGACTTGGAAAAACAGAACAAAATGGGAGTATTTTGGTTAGAGTTGCCTTAGGAAAAAATATTATAGGGAATTCGTGGAAAAACATTGCTTTCCAATTTCAGAAGCACTCAAAATATCTGGTAGGCTAAATATAGAATGCTATTGAGGTCTTGCAGGGCCTGAGGTCTGGCTCAATGTGAGCTGTGCGGGTGGTGCCGCTCCTCCCCCTTTCTCTCTTTCTGTCTCTCTTTTTCTCTCTCATTCTTTCCCCTAGCTTGCCTGGAAGCTTAGCCAAGGATGATAATTAAACAAGAATCTCAATTGTTGGTCCCATACAAATTGCTACTTAATTTGAAAAACACTAAGTCATAACATTTCCTTCAGAAAAAGAATAGCTGAACTGAGAGAGGGGATGTTGCACAAACTGAAAGAACTCACAAATGCATCTTTCAGGAAATTGTTTATAAAGTTTGTGAAAATCAAAGGAACACTGCAATCACCCCACTCTCTAGGTGTGAGTAATCCAGGCGGTAATTCAAAGGAGTTGGTGTTTTGGACTAGAAGATCTGACTCCTTGTGCCCCCTAAAGGAGACAGAGAAGAAAATTGAGGTTGGTGTAAAGTGAAACTTCTCAATTGTAAGAGGTGTAAGGCCTGAAATGTCCTCTAAGTAGAGTCATCAGAATGTATTCTTGAGTGATTTAACTTTCAATTCCATTCTTTCTTTCTTCCTAAGCTTTGATTCCCTTTTCCTAAAGAAATTTAAAACAGTAAAATTTGAAGAAAGAAAGTGGGTGTGTGATACCTGTGATCATTTGATCATCCTCTCCTCTTTCCTCTCTCATCTGGTGTGAATGTATGGTAGAATTTCATTATCTGAAGAAGTTATTATGTATTATATAAAGTCACTGCAAACAGTGAATTAGCAAATATTGGGACATTGCTCCTGGTAGAAATACAGGGTTAGAGTGTGTGAGACTCTAGCCAAATTTTCCCTAATAGATCAACGTGTAACTTTCATCGTGTTTCTGTTTAAAGACACCTTATCTAACATTTACTGTCGCTTCATTAATGTTGAACTCTTGACCAAATCATTATAAGTCATTCCTGAATGAGGCTTATCCAACACATTCATTTTCTCCATAAGGCACATCACAGGCTTCTTGTGTTCAGAAACACGAACCAGCACTTTGGTGCTATGTTTGAGGTACATTTTAAACAGTGAAATCATGAAGAAAAAGTACAAAACTGCAAACAATATGGCACTACATTGACACCCAAAGGGACACTGGTTTATGACATAAGAGCTGTAGGACATTGTCGTAATGCATCTCAGCTGCAATCATGCCCATCAGGCAATTCAAATTCTCACCACTTTCTGTATAATTATAAATGCTTAGGAATGGGGATGCTGATGTTTTGCTTAAAAATTCATTTTATTATATAAGCAGATTTGTAAACATGGAATTCACTAGTAATGAGAACAGACACACACCCCACACACATATGTAGGAAACTACCTCACATTTAGATAGAAACTAGGTGCTGGCAGATGCACTTCCAAGAAAGGTAGGCCTTTAAGTTTAGGTGAAATGTGCTAATTTATGCTGCTCCCAAACAATTCATGGATTTGGGAAACTCAACCCCGTAGGCTCATCTACCTATGTCTTTACCTGTATCAAGGCACAGATGCACACAGAGCTTTTGAAGACTACTAGCAAAATAGCTAACTGGCAGATGCCAAAGGGACATTTTCCCTCTACAAACAGGAATGCTGAATAAAATATAATTTACTCTAAAGTTTAACATGTTTCCTGGTTGCAAGATGAAAGGGAAATTTTTCACATGGTAGAGGAAGAGACAAAGTGTGCAGCTGGAGATGGTGCTGAGGCAGCATCTAGGCCCTGGGGTTCAGGACAGAAGGGACCAGTCAAGGACAGAAGATGAGCTTCCACCCACAAGATCAGGAAGTTGGGACTTAGCTTCTCTGCTCTAACCAGAAGCTCCAAAATCTGCCATGACTGTGAACAGTGGAGGGGAGAAACTCTACCCATAAAGACTTGAGAAGCAACAGGGTGGTCATTACTAAGAAATGAAGACTCTGAACCCAGGCTGAGGGCAGGAGTCCACATTTACTCTTCCCATCCATGTGAGAGATGAATAAATAAACTGATGAGATTCCTGAGTCTCAGCTGGATCAGTATTTTATGTAGGCCTTACCAAGGGCAGATGGAATTCTTAGGAAATATGCATACATAATCCCCACAAAAGACAAGTTCTGATAAAATACTGGAAAGTATAAGGGGAAATACTACCATTGAGGAGACATGACAAATAAAGCAAATAGTGATATAACCTTCTAAACTGATAATAAAAAACTTGAAAGAGAATAGAAAATATTTTTTTAATTAAAAACATGGAAAGAAGGAAAAGAAATTATAATGAAAGAACAAGGAAATTTTAACAAAGAACAGATTTATTTTTTTGAAAAGAAACACAAACTGAAATTCTAGAATAGAAAATTATGGTTGCTTAAATGAAAAATCTAGGAGTTGATTTAGACCCTAGTTAGTTACTTTGCAAGAGAGAATTAGTAGTCTGGAAAATTGATCTATCAAAATGATCTAAAAATGGAGTCCAAAGAAAAGGAGTATCTTAAAAACAAATCTGAATTTTTTATTTTAGCATTTTTATTGATATAAAATATTTTACATATTTATGGGGTACATGTAAGTATTTAGTACATGTGTGTAATATGTTTTAAACAAGAGTGTGTTTGGGGTATCCACTACCTTGAGTATTTATCATTTCTACATGTTGGTTGAATTTCAAGCCTTCTCTTCTAGCCCTCTTTGAAATATACAGTACAATGCTACTAATTATAGGCATCCTATTCTACTATTGAATATTGGGGCTTATTTGTTCTACGTGATTGTATGTTTGTACCCAACTTCTAACTAACCAAGCTCTTTTTTCCCCCTCCCCCACACCCTTCTCAGCATCTGGTATCTATCATTCTATCCTCTATTTCCATGAGATGATTTTTTTATTTTTAGCTTCCACATGTGAATAAGAACATTCAGCATCTGTCTGTCTGTTCTGGGCTTATTTCACTTAGTATAATGACCTCTAGTTTCATTTATGTCACTGAAAATGACACAATTTCATCCTTTTTATGGCCAAGCAGTATTCCATTGCATATATATATATACACAACATTTTCTTTTTTTTTTTTTTTTGAGACAGAGCCTCAAGCTGTCACCCTGGGTAGAGTGCCATGGCTTCACTGCTCACAGCAACCTCCAACTCCTGGGCTCAAGCGAGTCTCCTGCCTCAGCCTCCCAAGTAGCTGGGACCACAGGCGCCTGCCACAACGCCCGACTATTTTTTGGTTGCAGCCATTATTGTTGTTTGGTGGGCCCAGGCTGGATTTGAACCTGCCACCTTAGGTGTATGTGGCTGGCGCCTTAGCCGCTTGAGCCACAGGCGCCGAGCGCATTTTCTTTATCCATTCATTCACTGATGGACATCTAAGTTGACCATAATATCTTTGCTATTGTGAATAGTGCTGCAATAAACATAGAGGTGCAAATATTGCTTTGATACATTGCTTTCCTTTCCATTGGATAAATACAGATTAGTGAAATTGTGGGATATTGTGGTAGTTCTCTTGTTAGTTTTTTGAGAAAACTCTGTACTGTTTTCTGTAGGACTTGTACTAAGCTACAATTTCACCCAAAGTGTATAACAGTTCCCTTTTCTCTGTAACCTCACAAGCATCTGTTATTTTTTGGCTTTTTAATAATAGCCATTCTAATTGGGGTAAAATGATATCTCATTGTGGTTCTGATTTGCATTTTCCTGATGTTTAGTGATGTTGAGCATTGATTCACATACTTGTGGGTCATGTGTATGCCTTCTTTTGAGAAATGTCTACTTATGACTTTAGCCCATTTTTATTTTTATTTTTATTTTGGCTGGGGCTGGGTTTGAACCCGCCACCTCCAGCATATGGGACTGGTGCCCTACTCCTTTGAGCCACAGGCGCCACCCTTTAGCCCATTTTTAATAAGATTATTTGTTTTGTTATTGTTGAATTATTTGATTTCATTGTATGGTTTAGATATTATTCCCTTTGCAAATATTTCCCCCAGATTGTCTCTTAACTCTGTTAATTATTTCCTTTGACATGCAGAAGAGTTTTAGTTTGTCTGTTTTTGCTTTCCTTTGTCTGTGCTTTTAAAGTCTAGCCATGAAATCTTTGCCTAGACTGATGTCTTGAAGTGTTTTTCTTGTGTTTTTTTTCTAGTAGTTTTATAGTTTTGGCTCTTATGTTTAATTCTTAAATCCTTCTTGAGTTAATTTTTGTATATGGGGAAGAATAGGGGTCCAGTTTTATTCTTTTGCATATGAATATCCAATTTTCCCAGCCCTATTTATTGAAGAGGGTAACTAACTTCAAAGTATATTGCAAGGCTATTGTATATAAAACAGCATGGAATTGATTTAAAACACAGAAGCATATACTAATGAAACAGAATAGAGAAATAAATCCACATATTTACAGCCAACTATATTTCAGTTATAGTGCCCAGGAGTTTCCCAGAGACCACACTGCCAAACAAGCCAAATTTATAGCAGAGTTCTTTTATTGAAGAGCCAGCTGGCAATTGCCTCAATGTCCCAACATGGGGTTTCTGAGAGCAGCCCCCAATGCTTAAGGAGTCAGGTTTTTTAAGGCTTGGTCTGCATCCTAGTTGGCACATAGGCTGTCCAGGTGCATTTGGGGGTGGGGAGTAGCAAGCAAGCATTGCACAGAAGCAGAATTTTGTGGTTAGTTAGCCATAGGTCATATATCTTTGTTTTAATATTTTCCCATACATCTTAGTCCCAGTACTTTTTCTCCATACATCTTTGTCTCAGTATTCGCTCCACCTGGTGTTGTTTAAAGGTCAGTGTGGGGATAATCAGTTCATTTCCCAGGCCCAGGAGTTAGTGAAGCAAGAAGTTAGTGAGTGCTTTCCTATCTATCTTGGGAGTGATTCAGACATACTCCAGTTTGTTGAGAGCTTGCAGCCCAGGAATTTGTCAGGAATTAACTGGTATTTTTCTACTTTAGCCTAGACCTAACACAGTAAAACTTCCAAAAACATATACTATGGTAAAAGCAAATTCTTACTACTAGGTTGTATCAACACAAAAAATGAAATGAGGGAAGGAAGGGGAATTAAAGAATAAAGTCTAACTATTATTCAGCAGGGAGATACAAAAATGAATTGCAGTTAGATTTTGGTGAGTCAAATATTCTGGTTAAAATTTTGATGGTGTATACAAAAGACCTGAGTAACCAAAGCAACACTAAGCTAGACAACATAGGAAAAGATACAACAGAAATGAAAGAGTCATTTAGGGAATTTGAAAACACAGCAAAAAGCTTTAACAAAAAGGTAAACTGAGAAGAAAGAATCTCATGGCTTGAAGACAAAGTATTCCAGATAGCACAGTCACTCAAAGAGGCAGAGAAGAGTATAAAAACTCTGAGGAATTACTAAAAGAGAGATGGAACTATTTGAAATGAACTAACACTTGAATTATAGGTATCCTCAATGGAGAAGAAGAAAGGACTAAAAACATGGAAAACTGGGTGGCACCTGTGGCTCAGTGAGTAGGGTGCTGGTACTATATATGGAGGGTGATGCATTCAAACCTGGCCCCAGCCAAACTGCAAAAAAAAAAAAAAAAAGGGAAAAAATGGAAAACTTATTTGAGGAAATTATTGAGGAAAACTTCCCTGGTATCACCAGAAATTCAAACATCAGATAAAAGATGGACATCAGACACAGTGAGATTCATAGCAAGTGGGTTATCCCCAAGACATGCTGAAATCAACTTGGCCAAAGTCAAAATGAAGGAGAAAATTCTATAAGCAACAAGATGAAAGCAGCAAATAACCTACAAAGGAAAACCCCTCAGATTATCAGACTAACAGCAGAATTCTCAGCAGAAACCTTACAAGTCATAAAGGATAGGGGCCCCCGCTTCAATCTACTTAAACAGAATAACTGCCAGCCTAGAATTTTGTATCCTACAAAACTGTGTTTCATAATCAATGGAGAAATTAAGTCTTTTCTAGACAAGCAAACACTGAGAGAATTTGCCTTAGCCATTCCTGTCCTACACAAAATACTCAGAACAGCACTGTAGACAAATAAGCACAACAGATACCCACCATTGTAAATTCCCTCCCAGACTCACAAATTCTATAAAACAATAGAAAAGAGGTAAAACAAAGCAATAAGGGACAATATAACAAGATGAACAGACCAACATCCCACATATCAATGCTATCAATCAATGTTAATGGTTTGAATGCACCTCTGGAAAGACTGGATGAATGTATAAAAAAACACAACACAGGTCTCTGCTGTCTCTGGGAAACATATGCATATCACTAGTACACAGACAGAGTCAATGAGAAAGAATGAAAAAATTAGTCTATGCAAATGGAAATCAAAAGAGAGCAGGAGAAGCCATTTTCATATCAGATAAAAATGATTTTAAGCTAACAAAAGTAAAGAAAAGCAAAGACGGTCATTATGTAATGGTAAAGGGGGCTATCTAACCAGAAGACATATAATCCTAAATATATAGCCAACACAGGGGCTCCCAGATACATAAAGCAAATTTTATTAGAGCTAAGCAAAGAAATAAATGGCACCATTGTAATTGCCAGGGACCTTAAAATTCCACTGTTAGAGCTCAACAAATAATTAAAGCAAAGTTAAGACTTCATTTGGACTTTAGTTTGGACTTATACCAAACTCTAAATCAAATAAGCCTAACAGACATTTAGAGAACATTCTACTCCAAAACTACAGAATATACATTCTTTTCATGGGCACATAGGATATTCTCCAAGATTGATCATATCTTAGGTCAGAAAACAAGTCTCAGCAAATTCAAAAACATTGAAATTATACCATGTACTTTCTCAGACCACAGTGGAGTAAAAATAGAAATCAATTACAAGAGAAACACTCAAATCTACACAAAGTCATGGAAATCAAATAACCTGCTGCCGACTATTTCCTGTATCAAGAATGAAATTAAGATGGAGATTAAAAAATTCTTTGACATGAATGACAAAGGGGACACAAGGTATCAGTCTTTGGGACACAGCAAAAGCTTTCTTCAGGGGAAAATTCATAGCCTTAATGTCTACATCAAAAAGACAGAATGATCACAAATTAATAACCTATTTTCACACCTCAAGGAAGGACAAACAAAACCCAAAGCTAGCAGAAAAAGAAAAAAGAATGTCAGAGCAGAAGTATATAAAATGGAAAATAAACAAAAAAATTATAAATGATAAACAAAACTGAAAGTTGGTACTTTAAAAAGATAAACAGGATTGACAGACCTCTTGCTAGACTAACCATAAACAAAAGAGAAATGACTGAAATAGTCTCAATCAGAAATGAAAATGGTGACATTACAGCAGATATTGCAGAAATATCAAACACCACTCATGAATATTATGTAAATCTATATACCCATAAACTAGAGAATGTAGAGGAAATGGACAAGTTTCTGGAAACACACAATCTCTCAAGAATCAACCAGGAAGAAAAAGAAATCCTAAACAGACCAGTAGTGAATAGTGAGATTGAAACAGTAATGATGCCCCCCCCACCCCAAAGCCCCAGACCAGAATTCACTGATGAACTCTATCAGACCTACAAAGAAGATCTGGTAGCCATAATACAGAAATTATTCCATAATATCAAGAAGGAGAGAATCCTCCCCAACTCATTCTATGAAGCCAATATCACCTTAATACCAGAAAAGGACACAATAATAACAAAGAAAAGAAAACTACAGATCGTTATCCCTTATGAATACAGAGATAACAATCCTCAATAAAATACTAGCAAACTGAATTAATCAGCACATCAAAAAATAATCCACCAGGACCAAGGGAGCTTCAGCCCAGGGATGCAAGGATGGTTTGACATACATAAATCAGTACATTTGATTCACCATATAAACAAAAACAAAGACCACAGGATCCTTTCAATAAATGAAGAAAAAGCATTTGACAAAATATAACATTTTGTCATGATAAAATCCCTCAACAACCTAGGCATGGAAGGAACATAGCTCAGAATAATAAAAGCCGCATATGACAAACTCACAGCCAACATCACTGAACGGGGAAAAGTTGAAAGCATTTTCCCTAAGATCTGTACATGAAAAGGATGCCCTCTATCACCACTTGTATTCAATATAGTGCTAGAACTCCTAGCCATCAGAGAAAGAATAGTAAAAGTATCCAAATTTGGGAAGAAGAGGTCAAACTCACTCTTCACTAATGATATGACCTTGTATTAGAAAACCTCATAGATTCCACCAAGAGCCTCCTGGAATTGATACATTCAGCAAAGTCTCAGGATACATAATTAATGTACATAAATCAGTAGCATTTCTGTATAGTAATAATAGTCAAGCCAAAAGTCAGATCAAAGTCTCAATATCATTCATAATAGTTACAAAGAAAATAAAATATCTAGGAATATACTTAACTAAGAAGGTGAAAAATCTCTGTAAGGAGGGCTATGAAACTCTGAGGAAAGAAATTGTAGAGGATACAAACAAACGGAAAAACATGCTCATGGATAGGTAGAATAAACTTTGTTAAAATGTTTATACTACATAAAGTGATTTATAAATTCAATGCAACCCCCATCAAATTACCAAAGTCATATTTCACAGATCTAGAAAAAATAATTCTATACTTTGTTTAGATCCAAAAATGGCCCCCAACAGCCAAAGCAATTGTAAGCAAAAAACCAACCTGGAGGCATCATGTTATCGTACTTCAAACTATACTACAAGCCTATAAGAACCAAAACAGCATAGTATTGGTACAAAAATAGAGACATAGATGAATGGAATATAATGGAGAACCCAGCTATAAAACCATCTACCTATAAGCAACTAATCTTTGACAAAACAGACAAGAACATACAATGGAGTAAAAAAGCCCTATTCAATTAATGGTGCCAAGAAAAATTGAGAGCTACATGCAGAAGAATGGAATAGAACCCCGACCTCTCAGAAATTAATTCAAGATAGATCAAAGACTTAGATCTAAGGAATAAAGCCTTGAGAATTCTAGAGAAAAATATAGGCAAAACTCTTCTAGATATTGGCCTAGGCAAAAAGATTTATGAAAAAGACCCTAATGGCAATCATGGCAACAACAAAAATTAATAAATGATATTTGATTAAACTTAAAAGCTTCTGGCCCAGGTACAGTGGCTCATGCCTATAATTCTAGCAATCTGGGAGGCCAAGGCAGATGGATTACCTTAGCTCAGGAGTTTGAGACAAGCCTAAGCAAGAGCAAGACTCTGTCTCTACTGAAATAGAAAAGCCAGTGAGGTGTTGTGGGGGGCACCTATCATCCCAGTGCTTGTGAAGCTGAAGCAAGAGAGTCATTTGAGGTTGCTATGAGCTATGATGCCATGGCACTCCAGCCAGGGTGATAGAGTGAGACTCTGAATCAAAAATACATAAATAAACAAATAAATAAAAATAAATAAAACTTTAAAAATAAATTAAAAGCTCTGGACAGCTAAAGAAACAATAAAACAAATAGATAACCTACATAATGGGAGAAAATAGTTACAAGCTGTACATCTGACAAAGGGTCAATAAGCAGAATTTACAAAGAACTGAAGCAAATCAGCATGAAAAAAAGAACCCTATTAAAAAGTGGACAAAAGACATAAACAGAAGCTTCTCAAAAGAAGAAAAACAAATGGCCAATAAACATATGAAATATACTCAAAGTCACTAATTATCAGAGAAATGCAAATTAAGACAACGATGATGGCTTGATGCCTGTAGCACAGTGGTTAAGGCACCAGCCACATACACCCAGGCTGGCAGGTTTGAACCCAGCTCAGGCCAGCTAAACAACAATGACAACTGCAACAACAACAACAACAACAAAATAGCCGGGCGTTGAGGTGGGCGCCTATAGTCCCAGATACTTGGGAAGTTGAGGTAAGAGAATTGCTTAAGCCCAAGAGTTTGAGGTTGCTGTGAGCTGTTACACCACACAGCACTCTACCAAGGGCAACATAATTAAGGTGACCAGATTTTAACATTTGTTAAGCGGGACAACATGGCCGGAGGGGCGGGGCATGAGCTGGGCAGGGGGCGGGGGCGGTGCAGGGGGCATGGGGCAGGGCAGGGCCTGACAACAATGCAAACTTTGATAAGCAGTTCTCCATAACACTTCTCAACAATTATTTGTTATTATTACAGTTTAACATTATAAAATGAACAAAAATAATATAAAACTCACATTCTGGCAAAATAGCCACATGGCAGCCAAAAACTATATATTCTTTTCCTGTTCTCCCTCCCGTTTATGCATTCTTTCCAAAAATTGGGATTTTTTAAAAATGCCACAGGACACAGGACAAATTGTTAAAAAGTGGGACTGTCCCGCCAAAAGCGGGACATCTGGTCACCCTAAACATAATGAGACTCTGTCTCCAAAAAAAAAAAAAAGAATAGACAACAGTGAGATATCACCTTACCCCAGTCAGAATGGCATTTATCAAAAAGTCTAAAAACCTAAAATATTATTCTGTGTTCCATAAATATGCACAATTATTACATTTTGTCAAAAAATTAAAGAAAAATAAATAAGACTTTTGGAATGTTGGGTATGCTGACTAATTTTACTGTGGCAATGATTTCACAGATATATAAATGTCAAAATTTATAAAATGTGCAGTTAAATATGTACAGTTTCAATTACACTTCAATAAAGCCATTTTACAAAAAGATGCTATCCTAGAACAAAAGTTCAGTTTGCTTTTCTGTAGTTGAGGGGACCATTAAAAATTTAAATTTCTGAGTGTCAAAAAATAGATCGTAGAGTAATGTTATATGTTATAGTTCCAATTTAGAGGGGAAAAGGGAAGCCAATTCTATATCAAAAAAATTCTAAACCGAAGTTTTTGTGATAGTATGTGCATGGAGGTAAAAAATAATACTTATAAACAAAGCCAAATCAAATTAAACTTATTTTTAATCAGAAAAAAAAAATGATGTACAACAAAGAATTTTTCTCAGGTTTCTGAGAGGGCATTTGTTCCCTTGGAGTTTCCCAAATGATAGGAGTGTCTGCCTTTTTATGGTGGACCTCTCAGACCGCACCTGAGTCTGTGCTCAGGAAATGACTCATGGTGTGCCCTGAGATAGTTTATGTTTGTGAGATGACTCAAGTTGGGGGTGAACATCCCAGAAAGACCAGTCAGCCGTATGTACTAGAGGTTAGAATTTTAAGCTACATGAGAAAGGGGATCTGGAGATTGAGTTTCATTACACAGCCAATAATTCAGTTGTTCATGCGTATCCAGTGAGGTTCCAGTAAAAACTATGGACACCAAATCTCAGTTGAGCTACCTTTGTTGAAAATACTCTGCCTATTGTAACACATGAATGTGCCAGGAGAATGATGCTTGTCTAAGGACAGAGAAGCTTTGCACTGGGACCTGCCCAGATCTCTTGCTGTTTTCTTTTCCTTTGGCTGATCTTGATTTGTATCCCTTTTTAATTTTTGCTATAATGACATTTTAAGTATAGTGTTTCCTTGTGTTTTGTGAATCTTTCTAGTGATGTATAGTGGAGTCAATAGGAGAACCTTCCACACTGAGGCAGGTGATGGAAAGTTGGCCTGGAAAGCCCAAATTTGTGACTAGTGTCTGAAGTGAAGGCAGTCTTGTGGTGAACTGTCCTCTGCGCATGTGTGGCCCCACATTATAGAATCCAGGATCTGTAATGGACACACGCTATGTGTCCATTATAGCTTCAACCAGCTTTGTCTGGGAGGAGCAGCTTCAGTCTGCAGCAGCATGAGGCAGGAAGCCAGCAGTGTGAAGTTCATGGTCAGCAGCAGGAGAGCAGAAACTAGTGGCACATGATCTGTGGACAGGGGTGACGGGGTGAAAGCACAGTGGCAATGACTACAGCAATAATGGTTTCAAAATGTAGTCTTAACTCTTTTAATTACAAGGGCTCACTTTAACATAAAAAGTTGTATTACAGAATATTCATATTTTTAATGTCTATTGGTTGGCAAAATACATCATGCCATAGAGTTACTACAAAACATTTATACAGTAATGTCTGTACTTTCTCAAATACGTCCCGTGATTCAGACATTGCACCAAGGGTACTTTACAAGAAGGAAGTTTTTATTCTTACAGTGAATGTGGAAATGGAGACTTGGAAGTCGAATGTCGAATCCATGTTCACACATTGAGGAGGCACAGGAAGTAAGATTCAAATCCGACCGCCTGACAATGACGGAGCCTGGGCTGACCTCGTGGATATGTGCCTTTGGAAAGTCAGAAGATACAGCTGAGAGGCCTTGCTGTGATCTGGTCTCTGAGCTGGAGTGGTGCCTCCTGCCTCCCTGCTCCAACCCTGGCTAGATTTCACAGCCAGGTGCGCACAGGGGAGCAGAGTCTTGGTGGTGTTCAGTGGTGAGCATAGTCAGAGGGAGAGTGACTCTCCAAAGGCACAGTTTGGGCTGCACAATGATACTTGGTGGGACCCCCAGTGCACGAGCAGATCTGGGGAGTTGCTCAGGTGCCCGCACTCCCTCCCATGGAAGCATTTCACACCCGTTTAGCTGGGCTCACGAGGGCACCAGCTCTGAGGCCGCTCTGCAGCTATGCGGCATGGTGGTGGCTCTTCCTCCAAAGGTCTGGACTCTCTCAAGCCCTATGTCTTTCCTCTACACTGTCTTCAGCCTGCTGTGCTCCCCAGCCCAGCCCTCCCTCTGGTACATCCCTCATCTTGCTAACTTACCCTCATCTTCCAAGCCTCAGATTCCCACTTCCCAGCTCTGCCTTCTGGCTTGGGCACCCTTCTTGGTGAAGGCCAGCACACTCCATTGAAAAGTCAGTGACATCAGACTCCAGTGAGGCTCTGAGGACAGAGCTTTCCAAAATGCATCTGGTATGTTGCCACCTCACTGCTAAAAATCCTTCAAATCATCAAAGGCTTCAGTGGCTCCCACGTGACAATAACACCCTCTTCCCTAGTTCCTCTTTACTACTGACCTTGCCCCAGCACTCGGTGCCCATTCCACTGAGCCATGGTGTCCCTAGAGCAGACCTATCTGTCACCCTCCAGGGTTTAATCCCTGCTGCCCCAGCTCCATGGACTACCTTCCCTTCTGTTCTGTCTGGGCATCTCCTTTTTGTCTTTAACATTTAGGATTTAGCTCAGCTGTCACCTCCTTCAGGAACAGTATGTCTCTGACGCACCTGGAATGATTGCATGCCAACCTTCCCCTGCACCCACCCAGAGGGCTCCACCGGGCCACAGGGGGTGGCACCATCAGCTCAGGGCTCCCCCCTTTGCAAGCTCACTGCAGAGTCAGCCTTTCTCAGGGCTTGGCATAGCACAGGGATTCCAAGTATTTTTCTAATAGCAATTTGATTCCTTTAAGTTATAAATCCTAAAAATTATTTCATGTGTATTAAAAAACACACACTGGGAGGCACCTGTGGCTTAAAGGAGTAGGACACTGGCCCCATATACTGGAGATGGTGGGTTCAAAACCCAGCCCTGGCCCAAAACTGCAAAACACAAACAAAACAAAACAAAACATACATACTACAGGGAAAAACAGTAAAATAACCAAAATCCTCCTCTGAGACATAAGTGCTGTTGGCATATTTCCTTCCTGACTCCTTCTTCAAGAAAAAATAATAATATTCACCCTTATCTTGGGCCCAGGGACTGACTTCTGCCATACACGTTTTGAATCATACTGCACAGGATGTGTGTAGTGCGTTCTCTCTCTCTCTCTCTTTTTTTTTCACTTAGAAACAATTTAGCCAACTTTATCATGTTTGTAAAAGTAACGGTGCTAGTGGTGGTATAAGTAATCTTTACCTATCAATAAATATAGATTAGCATTCCATGGGATTATTTTTAATTTTTGCATATTCTCACAGTAGATGAAAATAATACTATAATAACCACTCAAATAATTGCTAATTTTATTAGTAACTACTCTGAGCTATGCACTGTGCTAACTACAGTCACTATTTTAACCTTACAGCAACATGATGAGACTTGTGCTATGGTTTCCTGTGCTTTGCTGATGAGAAAACTAAGGCTCACAGATGGGTCTTGTTGGGGTCTGTCTGAGTCCATAGCTTAAATTCTTAGCTCTCACTGCTGGCTGTGTTATCACAGATCATTAAGGTGCTTCCAATTTCCTTTTGCAATAATAAACAAAATTATGCCTGAAAAAAAAAAACAAAAAAACAACCATAGCATGTAAAGTTTATTTTCATGACAAATGACCAATTTGTTGTGCCACACCCTTCCCCTCCCTGACCCTATTCTCTCATTACTTCAATCTGGAAAGGACAAATTTCCAAATTGAAGGAAAGCTTAATACAGTGACTCAGAATCCTGTCACACTGTTTTTTATGAAATACGCTGGCACTTAGTATAGGCAGGTCCTCAAGATTCCTGGGTTTCCAAGAAATCTGTATCTTTTTATAGGCTGGTCAGGTCTTCAAAAGGCTTAGTTAATACAATTTTTTTTACTTGAAAAATTTTCAGTGCTCTGTTAGAAGTCAATGAGGTTTCTACTTTCTGAGAATGATTTGGATTCAATTAGGTCAAGAACTTGGATTATTGCCCCTTGAGCAAGATGTACAACATGGGAATTTCCTCTCTATAAAAAGATCGTCATCATCAAGCAACAGGCTTTCAGTTTGAGAGACATTGATGTAGGTTTGCCAGACTTCCCAACTGACACTTTGTGAAATGCTTCTGTTGCGTATTTCCATGAGAAGAGACGACATTTCCTATCTCACTATTGTATGTAGGGGTAGTTTAAAGAATTACATAGCTGGAGATGGGGGGATTCAGAAACAAAAACCTCTTTATGATTAAGCATACTTCTGCTTGCTTTCCCCCCAATTATAATTTTGATGCATTTTCTCATTCTCTTAACTCAAAAGAGAATAACATTATTTTCTTGACAATGATTGAAAATGAACTAAAACAAATATGCATAACTGCCTTTATGGAATCAAGTATGAGGTCTTTTCAGTTTAAGGAATTTCACCTGAAGTGAGTTTCTAAGCTAAGCAAACCGATGAGGTGGGGTTGCCTGGGTGGTGTGAATTACTGAACAATGGTGATGAATGCTAACTCTTCTCCCCGACTTACCTACCGGGAAGGTGCTATTCAAAGCCTGCCATTTTAAAGAGGTTGCAGAGCTGACAAGGGCCCATGTGCCTGCTTTATCTAGAGTACCCTGCTGATGCCCTGAGGGCTGGGAGGACACTGCACTGGACTGATTTGAACCAGAGTTTCCCTAGACTTCACTGGCTTTTCTTTGCAAATACTTTCTCCTTAGTTTCTGACTCAGTTTTCTCTGGCTCCCACAGTGTAGACTCTTAAGTTCCATTTGAAAATTCACCCAGTTGTTAAAGAAGAGCTTAGAGATGTCCTTTGTGAACTAGCGAACAATTTTCACATAGTTTCCGCATCTGGGCACTTTTGTTGATCTCCACTGTTTTAGAGATGCTTAATGTTGACAGTGGACCACTGGAACCCTGTGTGCTCCATGTAGAAATTTGAGGCAAGCCTCTTTGTTCCACACCTTGGCTCCTATGCTTTAGAGGGTCATTCATTGCTTCTCATATATAACTTTCCCCGCCCCGTGTTCTCCTAAAAATTTCTATTTATAAGATCAACTCCTCCTCCTGTCCCTGTAAATAAACTGCTCATGTAGTATAGAGACTCCAAGGTGACCACACCTATGCAAGTTGCCTGGAACACAAGTGAACCTGCTTTAGGTTTAAAATTGACTGAGGTGAGATAGAAAATTTCCCTACTTTACTTCCTGTGGCTAATCATGGAAGAGGACATCAGAAACTCTCTGGTGCATTCTGAAGCATCAGTTACTAGTGCAATTTGAAGTATCCAAGTGGCTTGTCAGTAATTACAGAGCATTAGAAGCAGAGTTATTATACATGAATACTTAGTACCCTAATAAATTCCTCCCCCAACATAAAGGAATGTCTCTGACTATCATGAATACAGGGTTTACATATAAGATCATTGTGAGTTCGTAACAGTACAAACTTGAAACCTACATACTTGGAGAGAAAGATTTTGTGGAATTTAAAAAGTTATAAGATGTAAGCTTGTTTACTATATAAATATCTTCTATACCATTTGTAGTTTCTATAGACTTACCTCAGAGAATAAATAGCAGGCATCATCTGTTGTTTTCACAGATAAAACCTGATGTTTTAGTGGAAAAAAGGGAATCTTTAGCTGCTCTCTCCCGGCCCCTATCAAACACTGGCAGGATAACCCTTGTTAGAAGGATAGTTCTGCTCATCCCAGCAAGTTGAGTGATGGCAATTATCCAGTCAATCAGTTGCTACTTTCCTCACGTTTACCTCTCTCCAACCATGGAGGCTGGGCTAGCAGGGCAGGGAAAGTTAGTTGAAACTACTTAGTGCCCTTCTAGGAGAGGTTACATGCAAATCAAGAAAACACCCCAGGTTAGTGCAGTTAAATAGGACGTGTGATCCCCTTGTTTCTCAGAGCAGTGCTTGACACACTTTAACGTGCACACATGGGGAACGATTCTGTTAAAATGCAGATTCAGGAGATCTGAGATCTGATTCTGCATGTCACCACCTTCAGGCTGCCGTCGGAGGACGCACTTTGGGTAGACAGCAAGTAAGAGATGTTTAACTTCTCTTTTCTTTGCCTTAGAAATGAAAACAATGTAACCTAAGCATTTGTACCCTCATATCATCTGGAGTTTAACAAAGAGAGATGTTTCAGAGTGACTTTTGGCCTTTTGGATGTACATCTAGTAGAGGATTGGTCGGGTCGAACGGCAGGTCTACTTTTAGATCCCTGAGTGTTTTGTTCATTGCAGCTCAATTCATAATTTCCAAGTCATGGAAGAAGCCCGAGTGCCCATTGACCCATGAATGGATTAATAAATTGTGGTGTATGTACACCCTGGAATACTATGCAGCCTTAAGTAAAGATGGAGATTTTACCTCCTTAATGGTTATATGGATGAAGCTGGAACATATTCTTCTTAGTAAAGCATCTCAAGAATGGAAGCAAAAGTATCCAAGGTGCTCATTACTTTTATGAAACCAATTTATAATCACTCACACTTTCATATGGAAGATGAATCACAACTATAGCCCAGGGTGAAGGAGGGAAGAGTAGGAGGATTGGGGGGGGGGGTTGATGGAGGGAGGGTAAATGGTGGGACCACAGCTATGGAGCATACTGCAAGGGTACAAGTCAAATCTACTAAGTATAGAATATAAATGTCTTAACACAATAGTTAAGTAAATGAGGTGAAAACCTACATTAACTAATTTGATCTAAGCATTCCAAATTATATACAAAATCAGCATATTGTACCCCACAAATGCATTAATGTAAACATGACCTATGTGTATATGACTTAATAAAATAAATAAATAAATCGAGAGATGTTTAATTTCTCTTTCACTATTCTTTGTATAGCTGTGCAGACAACCATCAGGGCCTCGGAGATTAAAAGATGAGAACAAAAAGTTATCGGATCTCACAGTTGCTAGTTACTAGATTTAAGGCCAGTGCTTCCCAGTGTCACAATGCACAGGAATCACCTGGGTCTTGAGGGGACAGAAGGCTGAAACGCTGCATTGGTAACAAGCTCCTGGATAGCATTGAAGCTTCTGGTTCAAGGTTCAAATTTTTGAGTAGTCAGGGTCTCTAGATTACAGAATTTACAAAAATCTACCACATTCTTTTTCTTTTCGGTTCACCTTCATTGAATTTTCTGGAGAAGAATGAGTAAAAAGACATGTGGTTGAAATCTGATTTTCTCTGTTAGTGAATGGGAACTTGGTGAGATTCCGCCAGTGGGAAGAGGGGAAGGAGGGGTGGGCTGGAGGGAGTTGGTGTAGGGAGGCAGTGAGTGGGGCTCCTGTTGGTTTCAACTCTTTCCCACATGTGTTCATTCACTCATGCTTTCACCATGTTTGTGCCTGTCCTGCGTCCTCAAAGCCCGGAGGTGTCCAGACTGATTGTCACTCTGCTGCACATCCTGGGCCATGCAGAAGGCTGAGACAAATAATTTTAGCACAGAGAATTCTCTACGTGACCAGAACTGCCTCTTTTCCTTCCCACTTTGAATAAATAGAAGTCAGCAGGACTTTCGTCACCTCTCACTTCTGCCCAATTCAAGTTTCTGTCTGCACATGTGCACACATGTCACTGGGCTCCACCAGCCTCCCCTCCAGAGTGACTCTTCATTTCCTAGACTGGCCGTGACGACCAAGCACAGTTTTCCAGATGTACCTGAGCATCGGTCCCTCTGATCTCACCTTGTGCATCCTCACCCCACACCCCACACCCTGACTCAGAGGCCACTGTGAGCTCCTGGCTCCAGACTGGGCTCTAAATTTTGGTCCCTGACTGTCAAAGAGAAACAATACAGAGGAACCCCAAGGAAGGTCTCGGCGGTCAGCGTGCTGTGAAGTTTCGCCCCTTCGCTTCCTTTCTCACCCCAGAGCCTGCACTTCAGAGGATTTTGTTTCTGTGCTGAACACACGTGGACGTGCTCGCCCTCCCCCGTCCCCGCTTTCTGTTTATTCCTTCTGAAATCATATTGCACAAGCATGAAAACTGAAAAACATCCCACTTCCTTACCAGCCGTTGAAACTTTCCCGATGACAGTTCTAAGTAACCACAAAAGGCAACGAGTTAACATTTCAGTTGGGAGGATTTCCCCACCTCTCCTCTCCTGTCAATGAGGCATGAAGTTCCCAGCTGGTTTCTCCATCTGGCCTGACCATTCCTGGCAACCTCCTTCCAAAGAAGTCACCAAGAAGATGTGAAAGAATTGTCTGGGCAAAGGAGGTGGAAGCAGGAGGCCGATGAGGTCTGGTGACTGTATCACGGGACGACGGGTGGGAGCCTGGTGCCTATTTTACATTTTGCCCCTAGCTTGGGCTACAGGCAAATGAATCCCTGCTCCAGTGATTTCAGCCAGTGTGCTGTCAGAGGGTCTTAGGTGTGCTGCAAATTTTTTTTTTAAAGATCATTAATTACATTATTTTTGAAAGAAATTCTAAGCACAGTAAGTATACACCTTTTTTACTTTTTTTTTATCAACATAATTTACACGTGCCCTGGAAGTTTAACTATAGGTTCAAATGTGCCCTGGGGTAAAGAAGGTTGAAAAGCACTGCCCTACCCTATAAGGATATGAGTCCCTGAGTTCTTAATAAAATAAAACAGAACAAAATGGTGGGAGAATGAAGAGGAGGCAACGAGTTAACATTAGAAATATGAAAATTTGGGGGCATGAAAATTTAAAGAACAGCCTCCTACATAAATCTTGACTGACTTTACCTGAAACGAAAACCACATTTCAGCAGGAAGAGATTGCAGAATACACTCATATGCACACACAATATAGGCAATGGCCACAGCGAGGTAGAACTTTTTACACGTTGAAGGGCAGAAAACTCTTGCCCCTCCCCAGTCTTTCTTGGCCTTCATCTGAGAGGGTGGGTTGTCTGGTCCCAGAGAGGAGCAGTCAATCAATGTTTTCAGAAGTTAGATCACCAATTTAATTTTTCCAAACTGAGTGAGAAAAATTCTTAGAAGTCTAATTACTTGTGGTCAGGTTGCCATGTCAGATTTACTAGTATTGTACAACGCAAACTGTAGCAATACGAGGCGGAAAGTTAAGACTGCAATAGTCATGCGGGCTTCTTCCATGCCTTTTATGCATCAGAAATTATTCACTGCAGAGTGGAATGCCAGGAATTCAAGGGAACCCAGATTCCAAGATTGCATAGCCTGATACCCACTTTGAAGCAGAATGAGTGCCCTCCTTGAGACTCAGTGTTATGTAATGTTGCCTCAGCACTGACAGGAAAAAAAAATTATTTCCTTTACTCTGTGGCATTGATGCCCACAGAGACCCAGCCCACCTCTCATGAGGCTTAAGTGCAAATACTATTGGTACTGTTATTCCAACTCAGACTAAGGATCCCTTTCTGGATGGTCAGCCAGTTGTGGCACTGGGTCGTCAACGCTCTGAACTTTGTGGGACGTGGCAGTGGTGACAGTCACTGTGCACTCAATGCTGGCCAGGTCCAGAGCTAAACAATTAACACATGTTACTGACAATATCCCCGTGAAGCTGATTTCATCATCTGGAGTTTACAAGTGAATAAACTGGAGACCATGGAGTTAAGTCACTTAGCTGAATTGGTGGGACAGCTTGACCCCTGCAGGAAGGCACTTGGTCTTCCCAGTAAAAATTAGTTTCTGAGAGAAGATCTTACAAAACCTGCACAAGGCCGGCTGCCATCGAACTGGTGTATAAAACTAACTCAATCTTCATTCCCATATTTGAATTATGTTTAAAAAGTTTTACAAAATTGACTTGAGCAAATTTTTGCCATAGACAAAAGTCTCTACTATAAACAAAAATCAACTCCAGATGAAATAAGAGACTAAACATCAAAAGCAAAATTTTAAAATTTTTAGAAAATTATTCGAGTGACTATCTTTTAGACTTCAGGGCAGATTCTTGATTAAGCAACTGTAAAACCAATAGATACGAGAGAAAATGTTGATAAATTTAACTGCATGTAACATTGAGAACTTCTGTTCATCAAGTACTACCATAAACTTGGAAACAGGAAAGAACATATCAGAATATGTAAAGATTTATACTTGTACCAGAAGATGTAAATATTTATATTGTATATATAAATAAAAGAAAGAAAAATAACCCAAATAGAAAAATGCCCGTGCTAACATGTCATCCTCTGAAAAATACACATAACTGACAAAAATCCGTGACAAGGTGTCACTCCCACTAGCAGTAAGGGAAATGCCGAGTGTGGGTAAGAACGTGGAGAAAACTTTGGAAAACAGTTTGGTAATATCTGATTAAATTGTGGATATGCATTTTTATGATCCAGCAATTCTCCTCACGGGTCTATGTACACAGGCAGAACTCGGTGTACTTAATACTGTGTTAACTGGAGCTTGGGTATATTGGAAACGTGTCCTCACTTTGTACAGTTCCATGGCAACTAGGAAAACAGTGATAAAGTTACCACAAGATCTGCAAAGTCAGGACACGTGCTGATATGTGCAAGTTTTCATTAACAGGGCACTGTGCAAAGAGAGGATTGCGCGTGTGCATGCCTGTGTACATGTCTGTGAATGTGTATATATATTGAAAATATACGGACTGTACACGGTGCCACATGCCTGTAATCCTAGCACTCTGAGAGGCCAAGGTGGGTGAATTGCTTAAGTTCAGGGGTTCAAGACTAGCCTGAATAAGAGCAAGATCCAGTCTCTAAAAATAGAAAACCTAGCTGGGCATTGTGGTGGGTACCTGTAGTCCCAGCTACTTGGGAGGCTGAGACAAGAGGAACCCAGGAATTTGAGGTTATTGTAAGCTATAAGGCCATGGCACTCAGCAACAGAGCCAGACTCTGTCTCAACAAAACAAAAACAAACATTTATGCTAAAAATTTGTGTGCCTTGGGCGGCCCCTGTAGCTCAAAAGGGTAGGGCACCGGCCCCATATGCCGGAGGTGGTGGCTTCAAACCTAGCCCTGGCCAAAAAAAAAAAATGTGTGTACCAAGATAGAGGACAAGAAGACCAATTGCGATATTGCTTACAATATCTAAAACTTGGAAAAATGTTAACATCCTCAAAAGTAGAATAGATGAATAAATCTATTATATGTAGCTAACAGAATTAGTGAAAAAGCCTGAGCTATAGCTACACAGCATGGTGGGTGAATCTCATAAGCATAATTTGAAAAGAAAAGAAGGAGATATAAAAGAAATCATGAACATATACCCATTATAGAAAATTTTAAAATAAGCTTTTGTTTAGGGATTTATACATAGGTGACAACATGGTAAATAAAGTAAAAACAGGAAATAATATTCCTAAGAGTTGATACCGCAGTTACTGCTCTGTGGGAGGGAGGAATTGTGTTTGGGAATGTACAAACAGAAAGATTTCTATGCTTCTGGGATTTTTCTGTTTCCTGGCCTAGGTGTTAGTTCCACACCATACTAAAATGTGTAAGTTATTTAACATTTCTTTCTTTCCTTTCTTTTTTTTTTTTTTTCTCACTATGTCACTCTAGGTAGAGCACAACCTCAAACTCTTGGGCTTAAGTGATTCTCTTGCCTCAGCCTCCCAAGTAGCTGGGACTATAGGTGCCCGCCACAACACCTGGCTATTTTTTTTGTTGTAGTTGTCACTGTTCCTTAGCAGGCCCCAGCTGGGTTCCAACCCGCCAGCCTTAGTACATGTGGCCGGCGCCCCAACCACTGAGTATGGGCGCCGGGCCTATTCAACATTTCTTAAACTACAAAGTATTAGAATTTAAGAATCACTGAATGCAACTTAGGTGAGTCTTCCCATTTTAAATCCAAATTAACAAAAACATCCAGAAATCAGTGAACTCGGCAATTCTCAAACTATGTAGGTTTACTCCAAACACTTGGGAACCAGAAAATAGATTCCTAATGCCACCCTGGAGATTTCAGTTCAGCAGTTTTTTGAGAGAGGGGTCTTGTAATCTAAGTTTTCTAAAATTCCCTAGGTGACTTTGATGAAGCCAGCTCAAGAACTGACATTTGGAATTAACAGTGTGACCAGCAGTTGGATACCTGCGTGGAGAGGAGGCTCAGAGTCTTTGGACCTTTAAAGCCTCATGACTGTACTCATAAATTTAAAAGAGTAAATGAAATAAATGCAACTGTGTAAAGTTGTCTAGAAGAGATAATAGCTTTTATTGTTATTTCAGGAAAATTTTCTAATGTCAGACTTATGATAGTACCAAATTTCTAAGTGATTGGTTAAGTGGTAAACCACACCTCTAAAACAGAATACCTTTTCACAGAATGCTGCTACACCAGAACACATTTCTCCCGACAGCTGCTAAGTATTATTTTATTCTATTTTTTTTCTGAGACAGAGTCTGACTCTGTTGTCCTGGTTAGATAGAGTGCGATGGCAACTCTAACATAACAAAACTCTAACTCTAACTCATCAGAGCTCATAGCAACTCTGGTATCTTGGGCTCAAGAGATCTTTTTGCCTTATTTCTTATGGCATAGAGTAATACTTTGGACTTAAAAGGAGACTCTTTTTTTAATTTTTGCAATTTGTTTTGTACTGATTACTTCTTCTAATAAAGTGCCTATATGAAGAACTGTTAATGTTACTTCTTCAAATTTTTTTTTTTTTTAGTATTTGTTGAAGAACTTTTTTTTTTTATTATTATAAGAAAGGGTAGTGATGGACGTGTTACTTAGTTCAATGTAAGAATTTCACATTGTATATTGAAGCAGTACTCTGAACCCCATAAATGCATCAATGTACAAAGTTATGATTTAGTAAAAATAATTTAAAAAAAGAAAGGATCTGTTTTTTATTTTTTTTTTATTAAATCATAGCTGTGTACATTAATGCAATTATGAGGTACAATGTGCTGGTTTCATATACAATTTGAAATATTTTCATCAAACTAGTTAGCATAGCCTTCACCTCATTTTCTTATTATGTTAAGATATTTATATTCTACACTTAGTAGATTTAACATGTACCATTGAGAAATGGAACTGTTGTAAGGAAATTGTTCTCTTTGAATTAGGCAGTAGACAAAGTTGTTCCCTATCACTGTTCCCATCAGCATCGTATTATATATCCACACTTGCACAATGACATAAAACATGGCATTGAAGGCATTAGGTTTGGGAAACAGGGATAAAACTGTCATTTTATTATTGTCTATGTAGGATACACAATTGCACATATGAATAGATTACTTAGGATTAACAGGTTAACTCAGCAAGTTCACTAGATCTAAGATCCATAGACAAAAGTCTGTTGCACTTCTTAATAGTATTTAGATTCCATGTAAGGAATGTTTAGTATTTAGCAGGTAGCCAGGTGCAGTTGTCACACCTGTAATCCTAGCACTCTGGAAGGCTGTGGTGGATGGATTGCTTAAGCTCACAAGTTTGAGACCAGCTTGAGCACGAGTGAGACCCCGTCTCCACTAAAAATAGAAAAACGAACCAAACAGCTGTAGTGGGCACCTGTTAAGTTGCAGCTACTGAGAGGCTGAGGCAAGAAGATCTCTTGAGCTCAAGAAACTGAGGTTGCTGTGAGCTATGATGATGCCATGGCACTTTATCCAAAGCAACAGAGTGAGACCCTGTTGCAGAAAAAAAATAATACATAGCAGCTACAGGGGGAACTGGGTTCCGGTGTAGCAGCATTCTGAGAAAAGGTATTGTTATGAGTGGGGTTTACCTTCACACAGAAGCCATACTTCTTAAATCAATTGCCAGTTGGGATTCAAACAGGTTAGTATTTATTTATCCCACTAGACAAAGGGGTTTCGTTAATACAGAACTCTGTAAAGATGACAACAAAATTAAATGAGGACTTCATACCATGGAATAAGGCTATATGCAAATTACCCAATTATTATCAAGAGCAGTCATTATATGGATATAACAATTAACAAAAAACATTATTCTGACCACAACTTCAAACTCCTTACAATAGATTTGGCAACACATGTAAGAATGGTAGAGTGAAAGGTCTTTGTCTAAATTCCACTCATTTTGTTATTGTGTTTGTGCAAATTTTTGTTTAGTTCTATTTTTTGTGTATTTGGTATAAGTTTACACAAAAATGGTATCTGTTTACATCAAACTAGATGGGAAGTACTAGTCTCTTTGTTTTTAGTTACTATTGCTCAGTGTTCATGAGGTTAGTAGCAGGCTTACATCATGCTTTAGCCCAGACTCACGCATTTGTAGATTTTAAGAAGAATTCTCCTGCATTTCCTCATGAAAAATGTCATTTTCCTTATTGTAAGAAATTGTTCCGTCTGTTTATGTAGGATTTCATTCTTCTCTTCTGATCTTTCTGACTCCTCTTCTTGTTTTTGATGAGGTTTAAGTTAACAGCTAGATTCCCAACAATTCTGATACTATGTGAAAAATGTCCCCAAATCCACAGTGGCTCTGGGAGTCATCCCCGGCCTTTCTCTCTCGCCCGCAGTTCAACTGCTCACTAACGACATGATCTCACCATTTCACAATTTAATCTTTCCACGCCACTGCTGGGTGAGTGTAAAACCTTTCTATATTTCTATTTTTAATGGTGCTGAGTTCTATTTAAATGGCTTTGACTAGTATTTGTCTGGTATTTAAAAAATACAGTAGAAAAAAAAAAGATGCAGTGGCCACAAAAAAGGTGAAATGATTAGGAAGAAAGTTAAAGTTGTACAAAATCCATGTGAAGAATATGAAATCACTGAGAGAAAAATAACAAAGTGAAAACTTGGAAGAGCATTTCTTGTTCTTGGATAGAAAAAGCTCCACATTCTACTGAGGTCAATGGTACCTCAATCAATCACTCTGCAAATTTAGCCTAAGCCCAGTAGAAATCCTACTGAGGTGGTTTTAGAACTAGATAAACTTGTTTTCAAGTTCATATGAAAAACAACTGTGAAAGAATGGGACATAAAATCTAAAGAGAAAGAGCAATTGAAGGATAGTAGATCTATTAACAATATAAGTCTACAGTGATTAAAATATTATGACTTGAGTCTATAAATAAATAAATAAATAAATAGTTGCATAGAAAACCCAGAAACTAGCTCCCAAACACATGAGGGTTTAAGCATGTACAAAAAAATCTGTCTCTGTAAAACAGTGAAAAAATGTGGACAAGAATGTAGGATTTTTGAATAATTACCAGGGAAGGATGTCACATTGGATTCTTATATCTCTTCTTATATTCAAATACAAAATGTATACAATATTAAGTGTAAATAAGAATCTACAAAAATATTGGGAAAGAATATTTAACTAATCCTGGTAGGGGGAAGGCCTTTTAAAGCAAGACACAAAACTCAGAGGAAAAAACACTGATAGGTTTAACTCTAAAACGATAGAATATTTCTGTTAATAATAGCTTGTGCTGCTTTCAAAGAGTCCAGTTACGAGTTTAAGTTCTTAAAGATTGCTTTATCTGAATAACCTTTCCTATACTTGTTAAGATCAAAATGCAATTACATATGAAGAGCTATTTTTACTCTCTCAATTAAATGCTTGCTATATGGACCACAGGAACACTCTAGTACATGATAGACTTAACCTTTAGGTTGTCATTTGTTTGTTTAAAGGACCCAGAAAGAATAGGCTCTTGAATGCCCGTGTTATAAACCCAAGCCTTTGATTCAGGTCCTATCAGATCATAGCATGCTGGTTACCTTGAAGGGTTTCATTGGTGTGATGCTTGCTTGGGTAAACCTTGCAAAGTTTCTAGACCTATTCACAAAAGAAAGAATAGAGAACTTTTGGATACTTTCAGCCTGGAAGTCCATTTTGTCAAGTCATCAATGAATATTTATTACATGGCTGTTTTACTGGTCGTGGGTATGATGGACATGATTTCTGCCCTCATGTAACTCACAGACTCTGAGAAAGAGAAGATGTTTCTTTTAGTCAAAGACAAATATATAACCTGATACTTGGTATACCTTACCTGGTGTTTAAGATCAGAGTGGTCTTCTGAAAAGATGACTGGGAGTAAGAGATCGTGTCCTTAGCTCTTCTTAAAAAATTGGCAGTTGGTCACTGCCAACCAATTCATGTTATTGTTTAAACACTCTTATTAACATTTTCCTAAATCCTTGACTTGACGATAATTTTAGGAATTACTAAGGAAAATTTTTCTTATTCATTGCTTATTTGTGGCCCCAATAATGTATTTGTTAAAGTATAACTAAAAAGATGGCAAATTTAACCTTGCCTATTATATGATTGATATCTTCATCTATTTTCTGGTATTATTATTAAGTGAGGTGGAAAAATGATTAAGCCCATTTTTTTGTGGGGGTGCCTAGGTTCTTTTAGCATCCTGTGTAAGCTGGTTGTTATTTGATTAAAGAGTTTATTAGAGTTCTTTAGGTAAGTTCCTCCTGAATTAGCATAAATGTGTACACCTTAATTTTTGTTTTTATAAGAACTCTTACTTTTTGTCAATAGAGTTTCAATTGACTTTGCCAGGATTCAAATACCTTTCCCAGTCTCTTGAATCCTATTTGCTTTCTCTGCAGCTTCTCCTTTGTGGAGCCCTGAAGTGCCCTAATAAGTGGTTCAAAGGTGAGCCAGGTATTGGGAAGCAGTTTTAAAGCAGAGCACCAGACTGGTATGTGTCCTTCTGGTTTCCACAAATAAATCAACCTTAGATCGTAAAACTCAACCTGTAATAACAATCACTACTATTTAATAAATCGCCAACTGGTTTGAAAACCTGTTCAAATATTTTGTAGCACCCACCAAAGCAGTTGCAATAAATTGCATGGTTATAAAAATCACATAACACATAATTATTGGCATTATCATGTTCGTTTGTTCTCTCATTCTCTCTTTTTGGAAACAAAATTCTTGCTTTGAAAAACAACTTTCCAGTGGCATTTCCTATTCTGAATTGTGATATGAATTTTAAGTAAAAAATAAACTTGGGTAGTGATAAAAATGAAATGGGATCTTTTTTAAAAATAAAAAGATCCCAAACTATAATTTTAAATGAGTCACTGCTGATTAATATAATAATAATTTTCATAGGGAATTTACAGCAATGTGTAGAGAAAAGCCACTATGGAAACTCATAAAAATGTTATGGTTTGTCAAAGTTTTAGATTAATTTTTTTTGTAAGAGAAATAACTTTTAAACTATAAACATGTGCCTGGGTTTAGTGTTGGGAATTTTGAATTTTAAGAGAAGGATTTGAGGTCTTGGCTTATTTCTACCAGGCAGGACTTTAGTTTCTAAGGTCCAAAGAAATACCGAGCTCATGAGCTTTCAGTACTGTTGGAAATGGAGATTCCAGCACCTGTGAAACGCTTGACATCCTGCCATTATGGGTATTTTGTTTTTAAATCCTAAGATGAATAGGAAATCTAGTTTGGTCCATAAACCAGGGTCAACAATTTTAATATTTTACAAACCTAGTAAAATATTAAAAATATGTAGGAAAAATCAAGAGCCTCCCAATTACAATGAAGCTTTAAAGGAAGTTCGTTAGACTATACGTTCAGTGGGAACCTGGTATGGGAAGCTCTGCCTTGATCTCAGAAAGCCAAGCACCAATGGCGAATGGCTGCCGGCCTACCCTCCCCTCAGTGCTGCTGTTCAGTGTCTCAACATCTGGGAACAATAGGGAAGTTATTTTGTTGACATTTTCCTGTATACACCAGATTAAAATCACAGGCCATTTTCTGGAGAGGATGAAGACTAGAGCTAGGTCAGTACCCAGCATGAAAGGAGAGGGCTCCACAAGGCAAGTCCTAAGTTTGTCTTGCGATATCTACATAAGGCCCATCAATCAAGGGCCAGAGGGAGATTTCACCAAGGGGACCCAACACTTACCAGGTGCAGAGGAAAGTGTGAAAACCACCTAGCACCTCTTAAAAGGCTTTCAAATTAATTTCAGCTGTGAAACCCTCTGAGCCTACATTATGTAATTTCTCTCACCCTGGGGTTGCAACCATTGTATATCTTAATTAAGTAGAAGGAAGTTAAACCACAAAGGATGGGTGATTTACCAAAGGCTTGGGACAAAGTCTAATCAGAGCTTTGATTAGACTTGGTTACTTTCCTACTTTTCCCACAAGTTATCTTTTGGCTTTTTCTGGAGTCACAGGAACTGCATGGGTAAAGAGGTGTTTCGACTCTGAACAATAGCACTACCACCCCACAGTCTAAACCACACTGTTGGCAGAGGAGCCTCACACACGGATGAACGTCTCGGTGGTAAATACCTGCGGGCCTCTGGGATGCACACAGAGGAAACACACCTGAAAAAAGATAATAACCTACGGGGTGTTGTTAGAACACCTCCTGCAGCGACTCTGGCTGACACGCCCAACACCCTAGATAGGGACTGGTGTGGAATTGTCAGGCCTAAGACAAGCAGAGCCAATGAAATGTCTGAGAGTTCAGGACAGATGAATACACTGATGTACACTATAGTCACAGAGGGCCGCCACGCAAACACAGCTTTGAGGTGGTGGGAATACAGAGGAGATACCTTAAACATTGTCTGCTCCTGGTGTCCACTCTGCCCTCACCACCCCCAGAACTAAACAAGGAGACCTGCCAGTAGATCAGCCTTCCAGTAAAGTTGACCTTGTTGAGATGGGAAGAGCAGGGAGATGCAGTTACTGAGGTCCCCTTGGCGACACCCGAGAGCTACTGTACCAGTCTGCCAGGAAGCCCGGCAGCCTCTCGACCACTTGTACTCTGAGCCAATGAATTTTCTCACTGTGGAAACCAAGTGTGAGCAGGGTTCTGTATTGCAATAGAAATCCTCATCGGTGTAGGCTAACATTTATCAATTTGCTTCACATCATACTAGGTTTTGGAGTCTGAGGGGTGGTCAGTCACTTGTCTCACATACCCCATCTTACCTCCCTGCCCTTCCTTGGTCCAGGAAGTTTGACCTTTGGACTTTATCACCTGGGTGCCAGTGGGAGGTACAAGTAGAATGTGAGGACAGGGGAAGAGTTTGCGGTGTTCTCCCCATTCCCACCAGCCTGGAAGCTTTCTTGACCTTGGCAGCTGTGTCCCTCCTTGACTACAGCTCCTATCGGGTGGACCCTCCTCCATCCTGGGGGTGACAACAGGTTGCCTGCCCTTTGGCTGCCCAAACATCCCTTGGTCTTTCTATTTTGTCTATAACTCTGACTGTGATCCTTTTATTAAAGTCTCTTCATTTAAGCCACTGTGGAGAATTCTATTTTCTTCTAGAACTTTGATGCTGGCTGCCTTCTGCCTTACTCCCTGGCTTTGTTTGAAGCTATGAAATTCTCCAACCCCAAGCACACTTCTCAGCAAAGCTACTTGGGGCAGAGATGGGAGTTTGGTGAGTAAGGATTTGAAGAGTTTTTCCTTTTGCTTCTTGATTGACTTTGAATAAGTAGGGGATTGGCAAGTTTTTCTACAACTATTTTAGATTTTGTGGGCCATGCATTCTTTTTTGTAAACATCAACCCTGCCATTTTTAAACAAATGGGTGAGGATGTGTTCCAATAAAACTTTATTTACACATGAGTGGTGGGCCAGATTTGGCACCTGGGCACAGTTTGCTGATGTCTGAATTAGTCCTTTTCATTTATAATCCTGAAATATGAGGATAAGATTTCAGCCTCCTAGACAGTTTCAGAAAATGCTTTAGGAGGCATTTTTGTTTGTTTGTTTATAAGGTGACTCTTGCATACAATAAAGGCAATCTGGGCAGCTAAGTTTTGTTTGTTCATTTTTTTTTTTAAATTTCAGATTAATAATATATAGGTAAAAACAACTAGGTTACATTGTTTGCATTTGTTAAGTAAAGTCTAAGTTGTGGTTGGGACAGATAAGTTTTATGTTTTATATTAGCATAGAAGAATGATTCCTGTGTTATACAAGCAAGGACCAAGCACACATAGAGGGATCATGAGGATGGGGCCTCTCACACTTGGCCAGCCCTCTAAACTCCCCTCTGGAGCCTGAGGTAGATTCAGAGGTCCAGAGGAAGGCCCTGAGATTTAGAAGCTACTTTCTAATACTTACTAGTTAAGGAGAAGCAAAGACAGGAAATGAGACATTCTCCCAGGGTGGCTCCTGAGTCTAGAGCAGCGGTTCTCAACCTGTGGGTCACAACCCACAGGGACTGTATTAAAGGGTCATGGCATTAGGAAGGTTGAGAACCACTGGTCTAGAGGAAAATCTAGATTGGGAAGAAACACAGAGATCTAACGAATTGTCTACCCAGGAGCCTTCTTGGACTTTTCGATGCCCAAAGTCCCCTCTTTTTTTGGTGTTTTCCATAGGACTTTTTCTAGAGATGTCTGGGGGTGCTTTGATACCTTGGTGTGTCTAAGCTGGCAGTGCTAGGGGATGCCTTTCACCACAGGCAGTCAGGTCCTCCAGGACAGACGCACACTCAACTCATCCTTTTGTGTGCCATGAAGCCACCACTGCACCTTACACATGGTGGCTGCTCACTGCTTACGTCGGCAAACTGAATTTAATTTCTAAATAATTTCTAGGTGTACCTGTGACACTTTCAGGGCATGGGACAAGCACCTGAGTGGAGGCCCATTTAAAATTTACACATCAAACTGTAGCTCTGGCCTGCCTTGTGTTCCCACCCCTGACTCTGCAGCCTGCTCCTTGAGAATTGCCCATGTGATCTGGGGGCAATGCTGTCCCCTGGGCCATCCCTGCTGTCTTCTTCAGCCTGAAAATTTGCATGGGCCTCCTAGGGCAGAGCAGGTGGCAGCTGGGCCCAGACTCAGGATTTCTGAGTTGTCCTGGGTAAACCTGGGATGACCAGTGACTCAAACTTCCTAGGGAGACAGGACCTATATGCCTCACTCATGTGACTCAGGATTTCTAGGAGTCCTGAGGGCTGCCCAGAACCACACCATCTAAGTAGAAGGGAAGAGTAGAACAAATCTCTGAGACACTGGTCTGCCAGACATGAAGACATCGGCTTTGGGTGGTGGCATCTCTCACTCCCTCTGCTCTCCTGTGCTGAGGGTGGCGGTCACACCCCCTCCATTCCCCTTCCTCTCCCCACTCTCAGGCATTCTCACCCTTGTTTCTTTGGGCTCAGGGCCTCCGTGTAGTCCATCCTGTCCTCTCCCATAGTCCTGGCTCATTCAAGTAGTTACTGAGCTTTTAAAAATCTTCTGGCACAATAAGGGAAATCAGGCATCTGTTATGGCAGAGTTTGTGAAACCTGGGGCACCCTTGGCAGGGATCGTCTTAATCCTGTCCAAGGGCAGCCCCAGAGCTCAGACCTGCACATGGAAGATGTCATGTGCGTCCTGCAGATGGACCGTCCTTTCTCGGGGAAACTTTCTGCTACGGTTGAGGTATACCAGTGGTCAGATTGCCTACAGGGCTCAGTAAAACACGCTCAGCTGGACCCCCACTTCCAGAGCTCTTCATTCAGTGGTCTGGGACGAAACCCCAGAATTCACATGTTTAACAAGTTCCCAGGTGGTGCTGCTCAGCTGGGGCCACTTTTGACAACCACTGTTGTAGATGATTGCACAGTCGATGGAGACCCCAAAATAGCCATGTTTCTCATAATTCCACAGACGTGCAGCGGGTTACCCTGGCTGGCACGGGCCCTAAGATATTGTTAGAAACTTGATCTTTAGTAGCTGGGAAAGAAGGAAAACATTTAAAGCTGCAAGCAATTTCCAGTCTCTAAGGGTAGGGACGCGAATTTACCTCAGAGGCAAATTGTTGCTTTTGGTCTGGGAAAACCACTTGAGTCTGCCATTTATTTACAGAAATGTAAATCAAATATTCACCCACTGTTCTAGAGGGAAATGTGAAGTCAGTATTAACCTGAACACAGATGTTTGAGGCTGAGAAGTTAAGTGTTCTATTTGATAACATAAATTTGGGGGAAAGAGTGAGCCAAACTTCTGTCTGGGAAACATAGTTTTCAGGAAGGGGGGCAAGAGGGGTGCACGTCCCAGCATTTCTAGGCCTGAGTGATTTCAAGGTCATGTTCCTGTTAGCTGTTGTCTATTCTCGTAGCTCTGTGCACAGAGTTATTTTTTTTAGAACTACAGAGCCGAGACCAGGGGCCTGAGGAAAGCACAGCAGCTCAGCCAGGCCCTCAGTCTGCCTCACAGTATGGATCGGGCAGACTAACTCACCTCGCCATGGGCTGAAAGATTATTTTCTGGTGTAGTTTTTCTGCTGGGTGGTGTCCTCTGAACTCTGACAGTTCTCACTGTCAGTTTAACTAATGAATAAGTTCTTATTCAGCCTTGAAAACTACGGAGGGAGGAGAGGGTACTCTGTGTGAGGGAGCCGATTCTCCCTGCAGGGCCTGAGGGCAGACAGGCCTGGACCCTCAGGATAGCTAACCCCTTAGAGCTTCGGTCCCAACCCCTGGGACGTGGACTGTTAATAGTCCATGGCCTATTAGGGATCGGGTGGCCCAGGAGGAGATGAGGGGCAGGCGAAGCTTTACCCGTCACTATTTCCCGCCACCCCCAAATAGGACTGTCTAGTTATAGGAAAACAAGCTTGGGGCTCCCATTGATTCTGCTTTACAGTGAGTTGTAATATATAATAATAGTTTATTATATACTCTATTGTATATTACAATGTAATAATACTAGAAATAAAGTGCACAATAAATGTAATGCACTTGAATCATCCCAAACCACACCTCCCCCTGGTCCGTGGGAAGATTGTCTTCCATGAAACTGGTCCCTGGTGCCAAAGAGGTTGGGGACCGCTGCCTTAGAAGACCAGGTTGGGGATGGGGAGCCACATGACCTGGAAGCTAGACTGGGGAGCATGCACAGAGATTGTACGTGTCCCTGAAGATGGGTCTCGGATGGAGGGCCCTGATACTCACTACTTCCTTTCCACAGTTACAGTTTCTTTCTCTAATGCCTAAGTTTCTGATGATTTGCTCAAAGTTGGAAGTTAATCCCCATTGCAACATGGGGATTTAGAGGAAAAATACATTATCAGCTTGAGACTAATTAGCCAAGGCGGGGATGGCACAGCTCATGTCCAAGGCCAATTCTCAAAACAAGTAGCCTTCTCTGCAGTATGAGGGTCTCCCAAGGATTATTGCAGGGGTAGAGCAAAGAAGCAGGAGGGGCTGAGTTGTGAATAAAATAACACCAGGGTAGGTAGTGAATAGGGAGAGGCCCAGTTGGAGTTCAACATCAACCATGATGCGGCTGTGATCATATCACATACCATAATTGTGGTATAACACTAGATATTTGGGTTGCAAATAGACTATATTTGGCAGGTTTGGGTAAACACAAGGTACAACTGGGGAACACCCATCTTAATCAGAGACAAGTAGAGAGAGTTCCCTTAGGATAAGGTAATTCAAATCTTCATTACAAGTGAATACATTCAAAGCTATACCAGCAAGGAATGCAAGTCTTTTTTATCTGTAGATCTTAGATAAGAAATGAAGTTTCGTTGTAGGAGCTTCAAAAACTCCCCCTACTCTGGCAGTCTGATTTCCATCAACTCAATTAATTTTCCATGGCACATATACAAAAGGCCTAAACAACAGAAGGAAATAAAACCAAGTTAGAGGAACAAAAGGGGTTGAGTAGGTGCAGGAGGTCACCAAAGAAAATCAATTTTCCTGTAATTTACTTGAGAGCTCCAAAAATAACAATAAAATATCAATTTGGAACCAGATTCTTCCCTGCTCTTTCATGGCTCCCAGAGACCAGCAGACTGACCAAGGCCATCCACAAGGTGGGACATCTTGACTTTAGCAAAAGTAAACATACTTGTCCAGAAAACCAAACAATTTGGGAAGAAGAAGGGGACTCGGAACACTTGCTGATTCAGGGAAAAAGTGAATTTATATATAGTCCATCAAAGAGCTGGCTCAGGTCGGCACAGTGCAGGCACAGGAGCCTTGGTGGTGACCCCCAATAACTCCAGGAGGAATGTGGCTATTGCAGAAGACTGTCATCTCATACTCCACAAGGGGCGGGGAGTCTATTTTCTATTCAAGGAGATTTTTGTATCCATTGGCTTCTTGATCATAAAAGTCTCAAAATCAATAAGAGTATACTAGGGCACTGTTTTGATGACTATGGAAGCTATTATTCTCTTTAATGATTACTCTTCCCTCCAGGAATTACAGTAACATCACATGAGATGGTTCACATGGCCAAGTCCAGATCTCATATATAGAACAGCTTGCCATCTTTACTGAGTTCCTTCTTCTATGACACATCAATGTCTCCTTTTAAAAAATGTTCATATGTCTCCTATTTCATTTAGACCGGGAAGCAGTTTTCTAAAAGTTGCTTTATCTCAATAATGTGAAAAATGGAGGGACAATATATTTTCCACTTAGAATATGTTACGGACTAATGGGCATTAGACAGTATTTCTTGGCTGTACAGTTTTTCCCCGCTTGCATAATTTCCTTGGGAAAATCTACTGGTGTGCAATTATCTTTTAACCACACTTTTGTAGTAGAGATTTCAGAGAGCTTTACCAATATTTTCCTATCCATCCCCTGGGCCTCCATGTGAAGCAGTGATTATTCCTCTGCTTTGAGCAATGGAGACAGGGAAGAACACACAAGTGGAGTCCTTTGCCCAGAGTTGCGTGGTGAGTCAGCCCTGGAGTCCGGGACTGCCTGGGCTCCAGACTCCCAGCCAGGGAGCTAGTCGTTCGCCTCTGCCAGCAGGACTGTTTCAGCCCTGGTGGCCATGAGCCCTTAGCAGCACTGAGCCATTACACGTGGCAATATTCTTTATGAGGAAGCTACTGTTTCTGTAACTCCAAACAGGGACATGGTACAGAAGTCCAGGAATGCTTGAGAATTGGTTGAGGCCTGTGGAGCCCAAAGGACATCAGGCTTTGCTGAAACTTTTTGAACTAAGTTTTGGTCACACCCCAAATGTTTTCTCCTTCATTTGTGAGACGCTTGTATTCCAAAGGCTATCAAATACCTCCCTTTAGCTAACTCTTTATTCCTCAGAATAGTTGTTTTGCAAGGCCCTTTTGATGCCAAAGTTTGTGGGGTGACTTTTAAAAGCTCATTTTGAAATAATTCTCCTCTGAAGTGACCAAACTCTCCTCTTGGCAAATTTGAGTAGAATAAATTCTAATTCCAGTTGACACAGATTATTCGTTCAGTTTTATATAGACTCTCATCTTGGATATACTTAAGTATTTGGCAACTTGATCTTTTATAGTATTAATGAAAACATCAGCTGTTTAATAGTCTGAAAAGAAAGTACCAGAAAAGAGTGCCCAGGAACCTCAAAGGCTGACGATCAATTTAATCCATTTCTATAAGGGGTCACTGCGCACCTGCCTTTCAAGGTGCTGTGCCCTGTGTTTGGAAGAATATAAAGCATGATCTTTGCTTTCAAGGAGTTTACCTTTGAATGAGGGAGAAAGAAACTCACCAAAAGGTAATAAAAGCTGTACTGGGTACAAAGTGCTATAAAAGTATAGAGGCGGGAGAAATCATTTTATAAGAGACAAGAAAGGTTTCATGGCTCAGACTGCCTTTGAGTCGCCCAGTGGACAGGGACGTCACACAGGAAGAAGAGGGCCAGGGCACTCACTCCTTCAGGGGACTAAAGGAGACACGAGCTAATTCAGGAAACAACCATTGGTCTGATGAGACCCAAGCCAAGGTTTTCCATCTCACTAGCACTCCTCCAAAGTGCTTCTAAGCATTAAACAGAGCTAATCAATCCTAAGGTGCCAACTGTGGTCTTCATACAGCCCCAATTTTACAGCTAATGGAACAAAGAGCATGTCACATGCAGGCACAAAGGACGAACTGGCTGGTTGATATTTAGAGCACCATGGCCCCATGGACCCCAGGACCAGTTGTCGTGTAGGCCACCCGTGGCATGCTTTTGATCTCCACAGCCTCACCCCAGATGTGAGTCAGTTTGCAGAGCTAGAAATTTGCCTGTGCCTCTGTATCTGGGAATAGTTTGTTATTGTGTGATGAGAAATCTAACTATCAGTTTGTCTGGAATATTTTCAGTCCCTGATCAGTGTATTCTTTTGTCTGGTGTGGTTTTACTAACTCACTGTAGGGGATTTATCATGATGATGAATGAAATGTTTGTTAGTCAAAGGATGTGCCTACCCAGAGCTATGCAAGACTTTCCATTGAGTGGTGGGAAAACAGTACTAGAAATGTCTGTTTCCATTTAAATGTATAAATAAGTAAGAAATGAAGCTTTTCTAACATATAATGTACCACATCAGGGGTGTGCAAGTCAGAGTCTCATGTCACCCTCTCTGTGCTGGGCATGAGGACAGGGAGCCATCAGGCCTGACCTCAGGCCTTTCCCCTCATTGAAACGCCCTACAGTCTACTTGTTAAGGGCAAACCTATAATATTGTTATCTTACATTATCACATTATTATATTTTGTTATATTATCAAGTTAAAGCCAAGCAAAATATACCAATATCTTCAAAAATTTCCTGCAAAGAAATTATGAATTGAAGACACTTGTAATAAAATAAGCTCAGGTAGAAAGCATAAAATAGGGCAGTCGAATCATTTTCCTTAAGTCCTTCTGCCACTTAATAAAGTTGAAAACAAGACAGTCTGTTCTAATCTAAGAAATTGGCTATATATATATATGTGTGTGTGTGTGTGTGTGTGTGTGTGTAGATAGATGGATAGATAGATAGATAGTATATGGAATTATATGTACTAAACATACACAATTACAAAGAAAACTTTTTCAATAGGGATTTACAAGGCTCATGTTAAAGATGATCTGGCTCAGAGAATATTATGCCCTAAGATATTAGCTAATGATAGTAAGTGCACAGAATTTATAGGTAATACAAACACACAGAGATATCTGCTTAAATGTCAGAGGTCACCGAGCAGGACACCCGTTTCTCTGTGTCAGATCCCTGGTAAGCCGGAGGGTGCCTTGGTGAGCATGACGCTGTGACTACAGTGATGCCTGTTGCTATCTTTCTCCCCCATAACAAAACATGGCCCCACGCACCACTTCCCTGAGTCAACACTGCCAAATTCTGGAGCTTTGGGAGCCCTCTCTAGACTTCACATGGAGCTTCTCCATTCAGTTTTTAGCATTCTAGCTTTGGCTATCCCAGTCGCACTCTATTTATTCTGTTTAGGGTTAGGAGCCCCTTGGATGTCAAGCTATGTTTTGGCAGATTTGGTTTTAATACATTATAGTTTGATTTTGCTGAGGTCTACAGGGAGGGGCACTCCTATCATGTGCTGTCTACAAAGGACACCTTCGCTTAGGTTTAATGATGAACACTTCCAAAGATACTGAATAAACCAAACTGGAGAAATGGACTCATTTACAAATTTGACCTTGCTCTGCACTTGGAAATTCCACTTAGATTGTAAGAACAATTAACATTAAAAATAACCCATTGTAGTTCTACCATGAGATGGAACAGGATGGCCTGTCTCTAAAGCAAATACAGGTAGAGATGTGTTTTCCCATTTTCTCAATGGAGTTGGTGGAGCAGGTGTGTACAATTGAATGACTTGTCTAAAATCAAGCCAGTGCTATGGCTAAATTAGACTATTGTAAAGTCTTTGTATTACGTATTTTTTGTGGCATAAATACTTATGATTTTGTATTAATCCTAATCTCTTCTCTTCTTCCTTTTAATCTCATCTCCCTTTTCAGTCAGAGGCCCTGGATGATTGATATGTTTTACCAACTCCCAGGGTTTAATGAAGTTTTCTGGTAACTCTTATGTTCCTTGGAATCTATTAACCCCATCACTTCTTGGCCTTTGAGCTGAGATCAAGTGTATTAGATTGGCAATGTGTTCCCCTTTCCCACTCAGTTGGCACCAAGAAATACTAAGATTATCAAAGTATAGTAATTAGCTCATTCTTCCCAGGAGAGAAGTAAAAAGTTCTGTTACAAGATAAAGCTATGAAATGAGATGGGACTAATTGGAGCAGGCCGCTCACCTTTGATGTGAGTATTAAGCATATAAAAGAATAGAAATACAAGGGCAGAGTGGGACACGCCATTTCATAAGGCTGAACCTGAGCACATTACTTTCTGATGACAAAAAGCAGCTGTCATTTGTCGGATTCTTTCAGTGGAATCAACAGTCGATAAAACATCAATTAGTGAAACTGGGAAACCAAACCAAAAGTGAAATCAGTATATTCATGCAAAATGAGTCTTGTTGTTCCTGAACCTGGATCAGAATGAGTTAATTTACCAAACTCCCTAAATAATAGGAAGAATGTAGACCCTAAGAGAATGTGGCTTGCTGTCCCTCTGCAAGTTATGTCACCCTGCAGGAATGCTGACTTCCCTTCAGTGCTTTGCTTGTCCACGTCATGTAATGTTGCCTTTCCCTCTTAAATGCATTAGCCATTTAAGGTCTCTGGAACTCTGCTTGGGAAGGTTGGCTGGTGGGGCCTCTTTCTACATCCTACTGAGGCTTTAATCTAACCCTTGGCACCTCTGCGGGGTGCAGTAAGTCCTAATTGAAGCCCAGCCACTCAGAAACCAATTTAGAGGCCAGAGCCCTGCCTCTAGCAAGCCTGGGAGGCCTGAGCCCCTTAGCTTGATGAATGTATTTCTCTTTAACTACTGTAAGTATCATAACTGCAAGGCCAAATAGGTCTCCGCTGGCTAGCCTGTTAGCTCTCCATCACAGGGCAATGGGGCCAGAAAAATGTCTCACCATACATTGGAGGAGGTTTATTTGCATGGGAAAGTGCAGAAACAGGAGCAAGTGGACAGTTTGGCAGGATTGAGGAGTTGGCATCTTCTTTTCTTTCTTTCTTTCTTTCTTTCTTTTTTTTTTTTTTTGCTTTTAATGGAATTAGAATTGGTTGCTATCAACAAGGTCAGGTACAAATGATTGAATGTAACAGCAATGAATTCAAAGGAATGAACCAGTACACGCTGTCCGGGGCCTATCCCAAATGCAGGGCCAGACAAGCACAGCGGATACCCCAGGACAGTTCTTAGTGGTATGTAGCTAATACCCCCTACTTGCTTCAAATTGTCTTAAACACTCTGAAGGATTCACTTTCCTTTTTTATTTTGGTATGAGAACAGGGATTGGAGTTTGGGGGTGTGGGCCTACGTTCACGTATAGAGCCATACTTGAGGACACCCTCGTCTTTGCCTGTGTGTGTTTGTCATAAAACTTGAAAGCCATGCAAGTTTTAGCTGGAGGGGAGCTTTTTATAGCAGTGTTATAAATCATTCCAAGGAATGATTTTCAGTTAAGAGCTGACAGCTCACGCGTGACATGACCATGCCAGGCTTGCCATTCAAGAAAGCTCAGAGACCAGTCTTATTTGTCATCTAAAGCGGAAGTGATGTGCTGGTGGGAAGCCGTATGAGCAGGCAAGGAGGTGTGTCCTTGGGATTTGCACCGTCCCTGGATGAAACTGAAAGGAGATGTTAGTGTGACGTAATATGTAATATGAAGCATGGAGCCTGAGGTGATTAAGCCCTTGTGTGCAGAGCTACTGTTTGGGACAGAGTGGAAATGGAAATGTTATTGTTACACACAAGGTGTCTGGCTACCATGTTCTGTTCAGCCAATGCTCCATGTGCTGTCAGGACCCCAGGCAGTAAGTTATTACGTCTGTGTGGCATGCTATATGAATTTTTTCCAACCTATAAGGAAAACTCCAAGCCCAGAGAGAGAAGTCAGACACAGGTCTCTCCAGTTAGAGATGGAAATTTAGAGGAGAGCAGAGGTAAAAGCTGAACTTGACAAAGTGTAATGGAGGTCGACAAGGACACTCAGCCAAGTCTGTTGAGAAAGACTCCCCTTTGAGCAAGAGACTCAGTCATCTGGTCTCTGAAGCACCAAGGGAACCTCCCAGCACACCACCCTCACCAGTCACGAACAACAGAGGATACACAATGTCTAGACTAGATGAGAATTATTTCTAAACCCCTTCTTTTAGCATCGATCCTGAGTGCAAAGGAACTGGAGGGTAAATTTTGACTGGTACAGAAGAATCATGAAAAAAAAAGCAAGATGAAATAAAAGCACTTAAAATAATTTTTAAGGTTAGAAAAATATCTTGTTTGCCAAACAAAGTTGTCTCTTTTGGTCATATGGGCTATTTATGGAAAAGTGAATATGCGAAAGTGTTTGTTTATGGGAGAAACAAGTCGTGAACAAGGTCAGTTACGGGCCGAGACAGGTCCTGCAGAAAGGATCGGATGGCGCTCTCCAGCCGTAATTAGGAATTCCTACTAAAGAAACCTTTAATGTGATTCCACAATCACACCTTCCTCTTCCTCAGCTTCCTCCAAGGTGAAGCTGAGGCCAAGGCAGGCCAAGGCCAGGTGTGCGTGCGTGCATGCGTGTGCGTGTGTGTGTGTGTGTGTGTGTGTGTTGTTTTCAGTACAGCTGACCACCTTCATTCTAACCTGACTGTGATTTGTCCCCTGATTCTTGTCATCTTTGGTCTTCCCAAGGATGTTACCTGATGCTTTCCTTGCTTAATTTCACTTAGGAGATAACAAAATAAAAAATGCTGGGAAACATGTGCGCTCAGAGAACAAAATCTCAGATTATTTGATTCCTAATTTTGAAAAGTGTTAATTTCTTCCTCGCTTTATTCCTGTATATACACATGGTGACCATGAAGTTTGTGCGCAATTTGAAATAGTAATTATTTCACATGAACTTTATATATTAATTTTAAGATACAATTTATATGTGTTTACTTTACACATAGTTTTTGCACATCTGTATAAGCCTTGAGTAAATTGAGAAATGGCTGGAATTCTCCTTACACGGTTAAGGGTCCACTTTCTAAATCTTATCATATGCAAACACCTGAGTCAATAGACTTTAATTCATCCTCCCCATCAAAATCCTACTGTACAAAATAGGCAAAACCATCTTTTACAGCCCTCTGCCATAGCAAGGCTTACCTCTGTGTAGAAATGAAACAGACTCTACTGGCCCATCAGATGGGACACACTGTCAGTACACTCTTCCACCCCAGCCCGCCACTGTGAAGGACAGAAAGCCATTCAACAGATGTCTATGAGATGAGGGCTGTATCCTCTTTGAATTAAAAACAAAGCACTCAGGGCAGCACCTGTGACTCAAAGGAGTAGGGCACAGGCCCCACATATGGGAGGTGGTGGGTTCAAAACTGGCTCCGGCCAAAAAAAAAAAAAACTGCAAAAAAAAAAAAAAAAAGCAAAAGAAGCACTCATCAAAACAATAGGAAGAAGTTTTAGTTCAATAAATTGGACGTGGAGGTGGATTTAGTTGCCTCGTTAATTACTGGAAGTATATTCTGGGACACTCTGGTTATTCCCTTTCCCATCCTCTACCAAGGTGGCCTCTATTCCCACCACTCCACTCCCTTTCTTCCACCCACTCTGCTCATTTCACCCTGACTTCCAGTTTTGTAAAATTAAAATCCAGACCAAGGCTCTTGTTATTAAAGAGTCCCCTTATTCGCCATTCAAACCTGTCTTGGAAATGCCCACAAATGGTCTACAGGATGCAGTGGCCTTTCATTCCCCCCCGTGTTCCCCTCTCTCTGACAAAGAATATTAACTCTGTAAATAAGAGAAGGAATATGTTATCTAGGCCAGAGCTCATGTCCATTCAGCAATATGGAATTTAATACTTGCTGAGGCTGTGCAGTGGTACGCACCTGCAATCCTGACACTCTGGGAGGCCAAGGCAAGCAGATTGCTTGAACTCAGGAGCTGGAGACCAGGCTGAGCAAAAGCAAGACCCAATCTCTACTAAAAATATAAAAATTAGCTGGATGTGGTGGTACGCGCCCATAGTCCCAGCAACTAAGGAGGCTGAGGCAAGAGGATCACTTGAGCCCAGGGAGTTTGAGGTTGCTGTGAGCTATGATGCCATGGCACTCCACCCAGGGTGACAGAGTAAGACTGTCTCAAATAAATAAATAAATAAATAATAAAATGAAATAAAACAAAATGCTTGTTGATAGCAAAGACTGGGAAAGAGCCATCCTACTCCTACTACACAGCCAGTTCCTACAACCCCATGTTGCCTCCTGAGAAACTGGTTTTTTCTTTCCTTTTCATTAAATTTGCATTTAAGCTCCATCCCCCCACTGTGTTCTTTTCATCCGTGCTCTCCGTGCTGTTTAGATATAACCACTGTGGTGTTCCTCTTCCCCTAAGCAAAGCTGCTCCTTAGGAGCTGGCCAAGATGAGGGTCGGGGGCTAGCTGGGGGGATGGCTCAGATGTTCAACACGTGTCAGGGCTGCAAAAAGCATTTCCTCAATGCATTTCCTTTTTGTTAATGCACTTCAAATTCTAATAATAATATTTCATTTCGGGAAAAAGTAAGTTGTTCTCTCTCAATGAGGCAGATCATTACTTTTCCATTTGCTCACGCGGATGTGTGCGCTGTCCTTCGTAACTCACACGCTACCAGCACACCAGTCAAGGAGAGGTGATGTGAGTTATTTTTCTAATAAACAGCACATGATATTGTGCTGACTCAGGCAGGGTTCATCATCTGGACTCCTAACGACCACTAACAGGTATCTGCAGAGTTCCTGACTGCTTTAGAAATATGGTTTCTAATCTGTTTTCCTCTGTGGAGCTCAGTTATTTATTTCCATCAAATTCCTAGGCACTTCATGTTTAGATTCTTTACGGAGAAGCAGCAAACGTTGCGGTGAAGAGTTATGGGCTTTGGAGACAGAAAGGTCTAGATTAGCATCCAGGCTCTGTTGTGACTGGACAGCTGACTTTCTGCAACTTGTCTGTCCTTTCAAGGCCTCGGTTTCCCCTTCTGAAAGCAAGAGTAATAATCGACCTGCTTAACAGAAGTAGTCTATCTTTTAGAATATTGAATTAAGGAACAAAGTTATATAGTATAGTGCCTGGAAGCTTAGCAGAACTCTTTAAAAAGAGTAACTTCTTACTGTATTTAATTGATTTACTCTTAGGGCATAGTGGGAAGACGCCATTCATGCTGGAAGCAGTTACTTGCTTAACTGGATCATAATTCCTGGGGAAATATTACATCTCCACCCTTGGACTTGCAGGGCACGGTGCCCCTGGGCTGTCTCCCTGCAAGTAATCCTGTAATCCTGACTCAGTTCCACATCTTTTCCCAGCCATCGCACACCACCTTCTTCCTTTTCCATGAAGCTGATCTCTTCCCAAGGCCTGTGGATTTGACCTCTGAAGTCCACTCTCTTCTCCCCATATCCACAGCGGATCTGCAGCCTAGGCTACCAACCTCTCCCTGGCCTCCTTACTGATTTTCCTCTATTCAGCTCTGTCTTCAGCTCACTCTCTGCAGGACACAGTGCTGACTTCAAACTGAAATTTGAATAAATGATTCCCAGCCAAACCTCTGCTTAAAACCCTTCTTCAGCCTTGTTCTTAGATGAGTGCTGTTACTACGATCTGTCCTGGGAGGCCTAGTCCTGCCTAGCTGTCTGGTTTTATGTCAAATCATTGCCCTTCAATTTTTCAACCAGTCTCCCACTCCCAGCAACCAGGGAGCCTTGATGAAGCAACAATTTATTTTCTCTTCCCAAATATATGTTAATATTTATAACCAGGAGGGAAGAATTCCAAACTTCCTTTTCCTTCCTAAGGGCAAGAAGAGGTTTAGCGAGTTCTTATTTTCCATGGATTTTTGGAGAGTCTCACACGAAATGTCAAAAATGAGCCCAATATATTATTATGATTTGAATGAGGCCCAGATAACTTTGGTATTTCCAATAGGACTGAAATTACTAAACCAACAGCCAGTCCCTTAGCATGTGTGAACTTCAATTTCTAGGCCAAAGTCTAGCTAGAAAAGTGCTGACGTTTTGAAACATTATATAGCAGGAAAAGGTAGTGGAATGTTTTGTAACCTCAAAAAATGTTTAGTTTGGGATTCAGTCCCAGGTGTCATGGCATTTAGTCAGCGACAACCAAGTATCCAAGGTGGATACAAAACTCCCCAGGGGCTGAGTCTTCAAAGCACCCTTGGAAGTGAGGTTCCACTGTGTAAGAGCAGAAATCTGCTCTCTGGTCATTTCTGGATGACAGCACGTCAGCTCCTTCCTCCCCTCTGCCTCCTATCCTGGTCCTTCCACTCTGGTCACTGCTGGTGACTGCCCCGGTAACCAAGGGGAGGGCCGAGGGAGTTAAGCTGAAGTGGGGCTATGGAGAACACCTGTCCGGAGTGCTCACAGGTACCCACAAAAGTCTCTGTTCTCTGACAGCTGCCTGGAATAGGAACTCCTGGTTCTTCTGATGCTCAAAGTCATTGTATATGGACTATATGATGGACACTGTAGTCCTATCTCTGCTGCCCCCTGGGTGGTAAATTGGTAGGGCCTATGGCCGGGGCTGGGGTGGGCATGTGTGACAGTGGCAGTTGGCCTCTAACAAACTCCTTCTCTACCATCATCTAAACTTCACAGCAAGAGTGAACAAGCTGTTAGATGTGTTATTGTTTTCAATTTTGGCCAGTTTTTTTCCCCAAGAAGACTGTAAGCTTTAAAGCCTTCCTACTAATAACAATATCCAGTGACCATATATTGTCATGGGAATTTAGGGTGATTTCTGGAGGTTACAGGAGGTTTTCCAAGACCCTCTGGATCAGGTTAGTTCCCTCTGTTACACTCTTCATAGAATTGCACAAAATTTGTCCTACCTGTAATAATTGGCTCAGTATCCTCATTTCTGGGCAGACTAGACACTCCTGTGGGCACAGAAACCCTGCCCAGCTTGTCACTGTGGCTTCGCCATAGGATGGACCTATAGTAGGTGCTAATTTTTTTTTTTTAAAGAACAGAGAAAAACTCAATTCAAGTTGAGAGGAGGGGGACTGGTGTGCTTGCATCTAATGGGCACATGTAAGGGTACATGGCCCACCTTCTGGGTGTGGGACACAACCACAACAGGGACTTTACCTAATAAATGCAAACAGTGTAACCTAATTTTATGTACCCTCATATTAATCTGAAATTAAATATATATATATTAAATTTAAAAATGAATAAATGAATAAAAATCATCCAAAATCAGAAAATATGTCATAAATCAAACTGTCATGACATTAGTATGGGATAAAGGAGGTTCCCTCTGTTACAAAGTTAAAAGATAAAGTTTACTGCTGAACTTTCACTAGGGCAACTTTTAGTATCTTCTTACACTGATGTAATAATAGTAATTTATAATGATAAAAATTGGTAAATTTAACTTTATTAAATTTTTAAATTTCTGCTCTATGGAAGATACCATCAAGAACATGAAATGATAAGCCAATTATTTGTAGAAAAGTAGTTATGAGTAGTTATTAGTAGTCATTATTAGTAGATTAGTAGAGAAGCTCTTTTTTTTTTTTTTTTTTTTTTTTT
>NW_003852514.1:3218740-3227302 GCF_000181295.1 Otolemur garnettii | reverse complement strand
TGAGACAGAGTCTGGCTATGTTGCCCTTGATAGAGTGCTGTAGTGTTACAGCTCACAGCAACCTCTAACTCTTGGGCTTAAGCGATTCTCTTGCTTCAGCCTCCAGAGCAGCTGGGACTACAGGCGCCCACCACAATGCCTGGCTATTTTTCTTTTGTGGCAGTTGTCATTGTTGTTTAGCTGGCCCAGGCTGGGTTCAAAGCCACCAGCCTCGGTGTATGTGGCTGACATGGTAACCACTGTGCTACCGGTGCCAAGCCAAGAAGCTCATTTTTAAAGCTTAAAGTTTTCTTGGAAAAAATATTGGCCAAAATTGAAAATAATAACACATCCAACAGCTTGTTCACTCTGGCTGCGACATTTAGATGAAGTAGAGAAGGAATTTGTCAGAGGCTGACTGCTGCTGTCACACATGCCCATATCCTGGTCCCCATCACAGCCCTGCCCATTTGCCACCAAGCAGTAGAAGAGACAGGACAACTTCAGTGTTGGCCGTATATAGGCTACATACTCATTTGATACCTGTGAGCATCGGAAGAAGTAAAAATTTCCATACTGGAAGAAAATATTTGCAAAAGACAAAGGATAAGTCCTGATAAAGGACTTATTAGGACTATCAGAATGTGGAATGATAAGCCAATTATTTGTAGAAAAGTAGTTATCAGGACTGATAAAGGACTGTTATTCAAAATAGGCAAAGAACTATAAAATCCAACAATAACAGGCACCTTACCAAAGAAGGTTTGCAGTTGGCAAATGAGCATATGAAAAGGTGCTCCACGTGGTGTGTAGTCAGGGAGATGCTCATTAAAGCAACAGCGAGATTCTACCACACTTCTCTCAGAGCATCCAAAATCCTGACCGCTGACAACACCAACTCCTGGGGAGATGTGGAGCAACAGGAACTCTCATTCATTGCTGGTGGGAATGCAAAATACTACAGCCACTTTGGAAGACAGTTTGGCAGTTTCTTACAAAATTTGTACTCTTACTACAGGAGCCAGCAATTGTGCTTCTTGATATTAACCCAAAGGAGTTGAAAGCATATGTCCATGAAAAATCCCGTGTATGTGTTTAGCAACTTTATTCATAACTGTCAAAACATGGAAGCAACCCACGATATTCTTCAGCGGGCAAATGGATAAATACACTGTGGTACAGCCAGACAATAGAATATTATTCATCATAAAAGAAAGAGCTACCAAGGCAAGAAAAGAATAGAGGAGACGAAAATATATATTGCTAAGTTGGAAGTTAAGAGAAAGGGCTACGAACTTCACAATTCCAGCTGTGTGATATTCTGGAAAAGGTAAACCATGGAGGCAATAAAAAGATCAGTGGATGTCAGGGAGGAGGGGGAAAAGAGGGGAAAACAGGTGGTGCACAGAAGGTTCTTAGGGTGGTGACACTGACGGTGGATCCCTGGCATTCATTACACATTTGTCCAAACCCACAGTGTGTATGACACCAAGAGCAAACCCTGATGTCAACTACAGATGTTGGGTGACAATGATGTGTCAAAGCAGTAGGTAGGTCAGTTGTAACAGGTTCACCACTCTCCTGGGGGTTGTTGATAATAAGAGAGTCTGTGGGTGGCAAGGACTGTATAAGAAGTCTCTGTTCTTCTGAGTTTTGCTGTGAGCTTACAGCTACTCTAAAAATACCGAGACTTAAAAAGCAAACAAACAAAACCCCAGCTAATGCGCAGATAATGTTCACAGCATTTAGGGTGGCGTTCTAACATTCCTATAGACATTGAATCATACATCCTCATCACAGCCTTAAGGGGTAGGTATTATCATCCCCAACCTACAGATGAGGAAACCTGGAATTGGAGTTGGAGACTTGTCCAAGTCACAACTGGTGATGAGCTTGTTCTCATCCAGCTGTTTTCCAAACTCTAACTCCATTGTTTTGGAGAATGGAAAGTGGACTTTAAAATAAAGAAAGCACTAGAAGAAGTATGTTCTGAGGCCTGCTCTATCTGTTCAAAGCCCTGAAAAAGACACCAAAACAGTCCTGTAGAATTCTATCCCAGCACCGAAGGAGTTACTGGAAGTTGAATAGCATCAAAAAAGCTAAATAAAAACACAAAGCAATATAAATCTCTCTGTAGACTGGACATGACTAATTGTACTACATGCATCGTTCTCATGCTGAATGCCAGCGTGCAGGGGAAGGAAGGAGGAACCGCTGAGGCTGGCAAGGTTCCACAGAAAGCAGTTGACCCTGAACTCAGCCTGCAAGAGTAGAAGGGACACGAGAGGTACAAAGGGTGATGCAAGCAAATAAGCTACATTGCAATCTTTCTGTTCTTCAATGAACAGAATACTGTCCTCAGATTTTGTCCACCTCTGAGAAAAACATGAGAGTTTTGATCATGCCAGTAGCTCTTTTCTCCACTCATTTATTTCTCCAGGTGTAAAGGGAAGGTATTACTTGCCATATTTCTTCCCCAGAGAGATGCTGAAAGGGTCGAAGGATTCTGTAAAGTTTTGAGAGCTTCCTTAAAGAAGCTATGCAAAAGCCAAGTTATAATCATCATTGTTTTTATTGTTGGCTTTTATTATCTTTATTGTAAAACTTCCCCAGGGGAAACATAACTTTTAGTGTGTTCACAAGCCTGTTCAAACAATTAAATGTCTCACTGTGACTCACCTGACTGGAAAGGTGGGGCAGAAGCCTGGCCTCACAGGTCCTTCTTCCAGCAATCCCTGCTATTCAGAAGGCTTTCCCGGGCCCGGGGCCAGAGCCTGCTCCTTGTCATCCTTTGACCAAGACTAACTCATAGACAGGTTTAGTTTTTCCAACACAAACAATGTGAATTAAAAAATGAATTAATTAATGGTATTTATATACTAGTACGTTTCAAATAAAAATCTAGAATTCTGCCTTCCCTTCCATAGATCCATGTACTGGTCCATGAGCTCCCAGTACAGCAAGAACCAACCATCCATTGAACAGGTTGAGTACGCATTCTTACCCCATGCCTGGCCCAAGTCCCCTGTGGCCTTCCTCCTCATGGGGAGTGACTGCCAGTCCTCAGAAGGATCCATCACAATCTTCCGGCTACATCTTCCTATTTTCCATGCAAAGTGCTAACTGGACTAGGGTGTGCTGCCCGTAAGGGCCACACTGTGAAGAAGGCTCTGGGGCTGGGCCAAGCCGGACAGAGGTGACGGGACAAGTCACCAGTTTATGAAGACTAAGCCAAAGGAAGAAAGAAGGGCTGTACGTTCAGAGCCTGGAGCCAAAGGCCAGAGCCAGTAGGTCGGGAATTAGGTGCCTCCTTCAGGAGACGGGCACCAGCAGCAGCAGCTCTGGGTCAATTCCATGATCTCTGAGTGTACCTGAGCGTGCCCTCTAATGGCACTGTTTATTTCAGTGAGATAGTTCATAGTTTACATTATAAATACTGGGGAAATTACATAAATAGAAGTTCCTGCATACCCAGACCTAAGCCTACCACCAGTCCCAGTATAATAGAGTGGGTGGAGGAGGGTGACGATGTTTTTGCGAGCTCCTAGGCATTTTCCGTGTGCAACGTGAAGCCAGGGCTGAGGACAATTACTTCAGGTGAACTGATCTTCCCGGTGACCCTGTCTCCATTCAGTGATGTTGGTTTGACCCCATAGGCTGAACAGTCCTTTTGCACAAAAGTCCATTCTTTGGAGGTTACACCCTTCCTCTTTCAGTTCTCTAAGACAGGGTCTGAGTGGGTGAAGATAGTTTACTCACACGGGTGTCCCAACCTTCAGCCCGCGGGCTCTGTGAGGATTTAGGACTGTTTTGCTAATCTGTGATGTTGGTTATTACAAAAAGTAAAGTACAAATGGAACTTTTTAAAATGCTCATCAGCTGTTGTTAGTGCTTGTGTATTAAAAGTATGGCCCAAGACTACTCTCATTCTTCCAGTGTGCAGCAGAAAAAAATGAAAAGGCTGGACACCCCAGTTACTGTGTCTCAGGTCTAGGTAGTTGGGTCCTCTGGATGACATCTCTGGTCCTTTTGGTCCTCTGTAGTTCAAACTGATCTCTAGTGGAACATGATTTGACCATCCTTGATGTGATGGATCTGACATCCCCGACTGACTTAGCTCCAGCTTGGCTTCGGCCCTCAGAGCCAGTGTTACATCATCCTGTAGATGTCCTTCCCCTGTCCTGCCCAGGCAGTCAGCCCAGAAGTTACTGCTGCGCTGCGTGCTGAGCACTGCCCCATCACAGGGCCCCAAGCAGCCCCACTCACCTCCAAGGATGCCCTCAGGGCCTGAGCCAATCTGAGTCCTGTTCACACCATGGTTAATTAATGTGACTCTCATGTTTGATTGTCAGTTTACCTTGATCAGCCTTTCTTGGGGGATGAGATGGCAGCCTTTAAGGGGGTCGCCTCCCAGAGTTTTATTAAAATCGGAACAAATGCTCCCTAGCCTGCTTTCTCTACCATCCTCACTCCTCCCGCTCATTTCCCAGCCCCCACTTCACCTGTCAGCTTCTCCATTTCTTTTCCCAGATACACTGTGGCTGGCAGAGGCACGTTCACCTCTACTTCCCCCTCAGGTCCATCTGGGATTTCCAAGCCATGTCTTCTTTCTGTGGAAATCTTGCAGATTAAGGAGACTTAACTCAGGAAAAATGTGTGATTGTCCTCATTAAAAAATTAATTTTCAGAAAATTTTCCCTTTTTTTCATATGCTATTCTTATCTACTGACTCTTCTGGATGAGAAGTCTAGGAGATTTGCAATCCTGGAGTCCAGTTTCATGTGTTAGATCTGTTGTTACCCTGTGGGGGGAAGAGGTGGTCTCTTAGAATGGCCCAATTATTTAAGACAAAGTTCATTGTCACAGTTTGGGGACACTTGGAGGAGTTCTTTGTAGGTGCTATAACAGAATTTTAAATGTTGCTCAGAAGAGAAGGACATGGTAATCTGTGGAGCTGTTCTGGCTCACTCTCCTTCTGAATCTCTCCTTTACCTGCTGGGAATTAGCAGTGGCCATGGAACATGCTTTGGCCATTCTAGCCTGACATTTAGGAGTCATTTTGCACCTCTCTGTGGCATTGGTGTTCTTTGCCAATATGCTGGGCAACATCCCCAGTGGGGGCTGAGCCATTAGCTGCGGTCCTGGAGGGAGCAGAGCCCATGTGACTCTCACTGGATGTGTAGCAAGAGTGAGAAGAACCCTTTGTCTTGTAAACCTCTGAGATTGGAGGTGGTTTATTACTGACTCCTGACAGCCTATTGTGAGTAAAGTAAGAAGCATAGTGTTTTCATATATGCAACCAAGAGTACATGCCACACCCTCCACTCAAATAAAATCCTTTTCCCTCTTTATTCTCCCTCCTTTAAAATTATTTGATATGTGCTAAATGAAAAAAAATCCTTTTAGAAAACCGATTATAAGTCCAAATCACTGTAATCAGAAAATGAAGCCTTAGTGCGTGGTTGGTGGGAATGTAAATTGGTATAGCCATTATGGAAAATGGTCTAGAGAGTCCTTAAAAATTACCAGTTCAGGGTATACATCCAAAAGAAATAAAATCAGTGTCTCAGTTAGTGCTCATTGCAGCATCATTCTCAGCAGCCAAGAAATGGAAACAACCTAGTAGATGCCCTGGTAGATGAACGGATAAAAAAATGTGGACACATGGGGTACTATATGGCAGTGGAAAGAAGGAAAGCCTGCTGTTTGTGACAACATGGATAACCTGCAGGACATGATGCTAAGTAAGTCAGGACCAGAGAGAGAAATATTGCAAGAGCTCACTCATTGTGGAAAAGAACTGATCTCATAAAAATAGAAAGTAGAGAGGTGGTTGTCAGGGACTGAGGTACGGGGGGAAAGGGAGATGCTGGTCAAAGGGTGCAAAGTTTCAATTAGAAGACAAGTAAGTTCTGGGGACGTAATGTATGGCATGGCAACTCTAGTTAATAATAACTGTGTATTTTATTTGAAATTTGAAAAGAAAGTAGATTTTAAATGTAACACACAGGGTAATTGTGAGTGGTGGTGATTGTGTTAATTAATTTGATTGTTGTTGTCATTACACAATTCATATGTATATCAAATATTAGGTTGCACTCCTTGAATATAAATAATTTTGTCAATAAATATTTTAAAATTAAAAAAAAATACTCTTATGAATTGTAGAAATGGTCTAAAGCAAGGAGTGGGGATACTGAACAGAAGAGAAAGTGACGGTGACATGAGTTAGGTTTTCTGTGTCTACTGTTGTTGCTTGCCACCACGATTCCTAAGACACAGGAAGCAAGGAGGGCTCCACGTACAGAAACAGAGTGCACGCCCCCTGGAACCCTGTCTCCCCTCCCTTCCTCACATCCTTTCCTTCTTCTCCCCCTATCCCTACAGAACAGTGCAGGAAAAAATCCAAGGGGTTTTAATCACTCTGTTTCTGAAATATGGAGTTGAGAGGAAGCTGGTCCCGAGCCCCCAGCCCTCTGTGCCTTTTCACAGAGGCCTCACATGGTTTTTTAGTCAAAGGGCACATAGGAATTTTTAATTCCCCAGCTTCCAAAGCCTACGATTTCTTTAACCTGCAGAATTGCAAAGCAAAGACACTCATCTTAGTAGTTAAAAAACCCCAAACTGAAATGATTCACCATCTAAATGCCTTTTCCTGCCCCCTTCCTACCAGGTACCCCCTTCCCCACTATCTCTACACCTAGAATAAGGATACCATTCATTGCCCTGTTTTCTTATTTTTAAGAGGTTTATCTTTTTGCCATTTTGTATTATTTGTTTATTCTACCTTACATAGAAGAGGACTTGAGGAGGAATAGAAAGACGTGTTTGTAGATTAAAAATCAATGTATACATAAGCTAACCAGTGTAGCCCAGAGCCAGAATGAAATAGTTACATGCACATACACCATGGAATCTTTTCCTCTCGTTGGATATGGGCCAAAGTTTGATGTTCCCAAAATGTCTTTAAGGTGTTATAGTGTATATAAGATTAAATAAAATTAGTTTGACAAAGAGCAACAATTTCTTATAGTGAGATTAAAGATGATTCCTCATCAAGAAGAGAATGTTTAAAGTGATGACAATAGCCTCTCTTTTCACAAGTGACAGATTTCACATGGTGGTCACTTGTCATTCCTCTTAATACAGGATAGTGACATCATGGGAGATTTCACTTTGGTAAAACAATCTATAGGTAATATAATGCCTGTTCAGGAACTCAGCTCTGCAATCAGTTGGCTTAATCCAAGGATGAAATTCATAAAAACAGGATCAGCCTTCCATGAATTGCTATTTATCTGGTCAAGCTTTTGAAAGGTGTAGGCCAACACTCTATTTGTGAGTATCCTATAACTAAACATGAAATGCAGATATTCTGTGTGAGTTCAGTGCAGAGCAATGCAGTCTTTGTAGTTAGTCATACTGTTTAAACAGTTGAGTGGAATAGTGCCAAGGGGAAATTCATGAAATAAGTTTAGATGGTCAAAAGATAAGTGAAGGTATTCTTACGAGATGGTGCTGCTGGCCAAGTTAGTATAATATTGTTGCTTTTCATTTTGTTAACAAATCTGTATATGTATATCCTTTGATCCAGCAATTCTATTTCTAGATTTTCTCCTAAGGAATTACTTAAGAGAGTGTGCAAAATTTAATGTATAATGGCATTTGTCCTATCAGTGTGTAAATTAACAAGAAAAGAAAAAAACATTCTAAATGTTCAATTATCCTACCTGCATATAATAGAATATTATTCCACTATTAAACATGCTACTTTATATGACTATTCGTGGGCATTTCAGTGTTCAGTATACATTGCTCAACTTTATAGAAAACATTTTACGAAAGAGGACATGTATACAAAATAATACCAGTGTCATTATGCATGCATGAAAGTTATTTTAAATATAAAATGATTTTGCCCTACATAGTGCTTTCTGTGAAGTGCTTTGTGTCCCCATTCTTTTTTTCCTTTAATACGAGACTCCATACATTTCTAGGCATTTTCTTTTTTCTTCTTCTTCTTCTTCTTCTTTTTTTTTTTATTAAACCATATCTGTGTGCATTAATGCTATCATGGGGTACAGAGTACTGTTGCTATATACAATTTGAAATACTTTCATCCAACTGGTTAACATAGCCTTTATGTCATTATCTTAGTTATTGTGTTAAGACATTTATCTTCTACATTTAGAGAGATTCACATGTACCCTTATAGGATAAACCATAGGCGTAAACCCACCAATCACCCTCCCTCCACCCATCCTCCCTACTCCCTTCCACTCCCTCTCATCTTTCCCCATATTCTTGGGCTGAAATTGGGTTACAGTTTTCCTATGAAAGCTATAAATTAGTTTCATAGTAGGGCTGAGTATATTGGATACTTTTTCTTCCATTCTTGAGATACTTTGCTAAGAATATGTTCTAGCTCCATCCATGTAAACATGAAGGAGGTAAAGTCTCCATCTTTCTTTATGACTGCATAGTATTCCATGGTGTACATATACCACAATTTATTAATCCATTCATGAGTTGATGGGCACTTGAGCTTCTTCCATGACCTAGCAATTATGAATTGGGCTGCAA
>NW_003852514.1:3202869-3217288 GCF_000181295.1 Otolemur garnettii | reverse complement strand
GGCAACCTTGCCTCGCTCCTGATCTAAGTGGAAATGATTTCAATTTAACTCCATTCAGTATGATATTGGCTGTGGGTTTGCTGTAGATGGCCTCTATCAATTTGAGAAATGTCTCTTCTATGCCAATTTTCTTAAATGTTCTGATTATGAAGGGATGCTGGATATTATCAAAAGCTTTTTCTGCATTGATTGAGAGAATCATATGGTCTTTATTTTTTAATTTGTTTATGTGATGAATTACATTTTTAGATTTACGTATGTTGAACCATCCTTGAGATCCTGGGATAAAACCCCCTTGGGCATGGTGGTGGTGTATGATTTGTTTGATGTGTTGCTGGATTCTGTTTGTTAGGATCTTGTTGAATATGTTTGCATCAATACTCATTAGTGATATTGGTTTGTAATTTTTTTTCCTTGTTGGGTCTTTTCCTAGTTTGGGAATCAAGGTGATGTTTGCTTTATAGAATGTATTGGGTAGTATTCTGTATTTTTCTATATTTTGGAAGAGGTTAAGTAGTATAGGTACTAGTTCCTCTTTAAAGGTTTGATAGAATTCTGATGTGAAGCCATCTGGTCCTGGGCTTTTCTTTTTAGGGAGATTTTATATAGTTGATGCTATTTCAGAACTTGATATAGGCCTGTTCAACATTTCCACTTGATTCTGGCTAAATCTTGGAAGGTGGCGTGCTTCCAAGTATTGGTCGATTTTCTTCAGATTTTCATATTTCCGAGAATAGAGTTTCTTGTAATATTCATTAAGAATTTTTTGCATTTCTGAGGGGTCTGTTGTTATTTCATCTTTACCATTTCTGATTGATGAAATTAGGAATTTTATTCTTTTTTTCTTGGTAAGGTTGGCCAAAGGTTTATCTATTTCATTGACCTTTTCAAAAAACCAACTTTTTGATTTATTGATCTGTTGTATAATCCCTTTCTTTTCAATTTCATTTAATTCTGCTCTAATTTTGGTTATTTCGTTTCTTCTGCTGGATTTGGCATTGGAGTGTTCTTCCTTTTCCAGTTGCTTGAGATGTCCCATTAACTTGTTAAATTCCTCTCTTTCCATTTTCTTGAGGAAGTGCTATAAATTTACCTCTTAGGACTGCCTTTGCAGTATGCCAGAGCTTCTGATAACTCATATCTTCTTTATTATTTTGTTTCAAAAATTTGATAATTTCTTTCTTGATCACGTCTCTGACCCACCTATCATAAGGTTATTTAGCATAAGTTTATTTAGCTTCCATGTTTTTGTATGAGTCTGCAAATTCCTGTTGTTGCTGAGTTCAACTTTTATTCCATGATGGTCTAAGAAGATGCAAGGAATAATTTCTATTCTTTTAAATTTGCTGAGGTTAGACTTGTGACCTAAGATGTGGTTGATTTTGGAGTATGTTCCATGTACTGATGAGAAAAATGTGTATTCAGTTTTGTTAGGATGAAAAGACATCTGTAGATGTCTATGAAATCCAAATTCTGAGTGGTTAAATTTAAATCCAAAATTTCTTTCCTAAGCTTCTTGTTGTGGTATCTATCCAGCACTGCCAAAGGAGTATTAAAATCTCCAACAATGATAAAGCTGGGAGAAATCAAGTTGCTCGTGCCTATTAGAGTATCTCTTATAAACTGAAGTGCATTCTGGTTGGGTGCATAAATATTAATAATTGAGATCTCAATGTATTGAGTATTACCCTTAACAAATATAAAGTGACCATCCTTGACCTTGCTTACTTTTGTTGGTTTAAAACCTATTGTATCTGCAAATAAAATTGCAACACCTATTTTTTTCTGCTTTCAATTTGCCTGGAATATAGATGACCATGCCTTCACCCTGAGTCTATATTTGTCTTTTAAGATAAGATGAGATTCTTATATGCAGCAGATATCTGGCCTGAGTTTTTGTATCCAGTCAGCCAGCCTGTGCCTCTTTAGAGGGCAATTTAAGCCATTCACATTGATTAAGAGTATTGATAAACCTGGTATAATTTTGGGTATCAAAATTTTTGAAAGTTCAGTGGACATCTTTAATCCTTTCGCCACTGTGGAAGTTGGAGTTTGATCAAAATTTTTTGTGTGAGTTTACTTATGTGGTGGAGAATTGTGCTGGTCCTTAAGGAGGATAGGTTTGAGAATATCCTGGAGAGCTGGTTTAGTTATGGCAAATTTCTTCAACATGTGAATGTCATTAAAGTATTTAATTTCTCCATCATCAATGAAACTCAGTTTAACTAGATACAGGATCTTGGGTTGAAAGTTATTTTGTTTTAGGAGATTAAAAGTCAGTGACCATCCTCTTCTAGCCTGAAAGTTTTCAGCAGAGAGATCTGCAGTCATTCTAATATTCTTCCCCTTGTAGGTTATGGTTTTCTTACATCTAGCTGATTTCAGCTGAATTCATCTAGCTGAATTTTCTCTTTCATGTTAACTTTAGTGAAGTTAATTATGATATGCCTGGGAGATGTCTTGTTCGGGTTGAGTCGTGCTGGGGTTCTGAAACTGTTTGCTATCTGAATTTCAGAATCTCTTGATATATCTGGAAAGTTTTCTTTCATAATTTCATGAAAAAGAGCCTCTGTGTTTTGTGAAGCAACTTCTTCACCTTCAGAGATTCCTACAAGCCAAATATTAGTTTTCTTTGAATTATCCCAGAGCTCTCTGAGAGAGTGATCCATTTTTGCTCTCCATTTCTTTTCATCTTTGAGTGCTTGGGTGCATTCAAAAGCTTTGTCTTCAGTGTCTTCTGCCTGTTCCATTCTACCAAGCATTCTACTGTATTTTTCAGATCTTTAAGGGCTGCAACCTCTTGCCTCAGTGTCTTGTAATCTTTGGTTATTTTATCTTTGAAATCATTGAATTCTTGAGACAGCTTTGGATTATTTGAAATTCTAATTCCCTCCTTTCCTCCATCCTGTTAATCTTATTTGCTATCCAAATTCTGAACTTGATTTCTGACATTTCAGCCATCTGTTTATGGAAGGGATCTTCAATTGCATCTGCCCCATCCTTCCTTGGGGGAGTTGATCTACTTTGGTTATTCATGTTACCAGAGTTTTTCCACTGGTTATGTCCCATACTGAATTTGCACCATTTGAAGACCGTCCCCAAACTGGTCCACCAGTGACTGTTACTGGAGAAGAGGCCGGCTTCTTCTTCTTCTGGTTGCCCGGAGAGATAGGGCGTATCTGTGTGGAAAAGCTTCAGGGGTGTGGGCCTTATTATTCTAGCTGCTGCAGCTATTGCTCTTCACTTGGGGTATCACCTCTCCAGTGTGGTTCCCTCTTCACTGACCAACTGACCATCCTCTCGCAGTTCTCAGGTGCTGGGCCTGGTGTGCAGAGAACATGTGGCTGGATCAGTCCTTGGGAACGGCCCATGCACAAGGTATGTGGCTGCTGGATCAGACTCAGGGGGTGGCCTGCAGCAGTGCAGAGCACCTAGCAGCCCTGGCGGGGGGAACACAGCAGCTAGATCAGTCCTGAGTGGTGGCCCATGGCAGTATGGAGGCTGATACCTGTCAGCCATCTTGCCCCTCCCCCCAGCATTTTTAATTATTACAATCCAGTTTCTATTTTCAGTCAGTCATCTCCTGCCCCCTGAGTGTTAGCTTAAGAAGTTTGAAAACTGAAGAGAGGGTCTGCTTTGCTCTTTAAAGGAAAGAGAGAAGAGAGAACTTTCTCCTTGGTGATTTGGCCATGGCTACAGTGCTCTCCTTATTGGATTCTTTGCTCCTCTGGCTAACATGGTGATGGCACTGCCTTCTCTGGGATAGGCACCCAAATGCCGATTCGTCCTGAGCTCCTGGGAGAGCCTCACTAATCCTGCCAATGGCATGCTTCCCTGATGGGGTAGATCGACTCTTTCATTCTTTGTCAGTTCCCATCATACACAATCACATGCATTTTCTTCCTAGATCTCCTGGCTAAGTGGGGCAGGATGAGCTCAACCCTGGTGGCTTCTGGGTTTCCACTTGACCACACAGAAGACACATGCTTCTGGGACTTGCTGTTTCATTGCACGGATGGAAGCTTCCCTGCCAGCACCACCTCTTGCTCCCTGGCTCTAACTCTCATGTTCATCTCTTTTGCTAATTAGGCAGGGTCAGTTAAGCAAGCCCACCACCTAGACAGACATCCAGCTAGGACGTATGCTTATCCCTCCTTGTGGCAGGAACCCCCATTCAGCTTGGTGACTCTTTTGGACATATTCTTCCTTGATATTAAGAGGGAAGAGCATGACTACATCAACAGATAAAATGATAAAAAAAAAAAATTCTTCCTACCTTAAATTTAAATACTTTACAAAGCCAAAAACCTCTGTGACTCCCTCTTACTCTGCTGACACAGACTCAGAAAGAAGTATTGGGATTTGGGAAATCATGGGGATCCTGATACTGCTTACCTGTTACTAAGCCTTGCAATAAGGTATCTAGCCTTGGTGGCTGACAATTTATCTCTTGATTTCAGTTTGGAGACTTGGATTAAATTTTAGGGACAGTGGAAAAAGTCCCCCAAATATTTTATAAATGCAAACGTACCTATCCATGCTCCCAGAAAGAGTTATAAAGGATGTACATCCAAGTACTAACAACACTTGCATAGAAGAATTATTTTTATAATTTTCTGTTTTATTTTTTTCTACATGTTTTAATTTTTATTTCTTAAACCCTTTTTGCCTTTACAATGAAGGCAATAATAAATAGTAAATAGTAAACATATACTATTCTTATTTAAAATAAAAAATATTCATCTCAGTAAGTAAAGGGATAGATCAGTTGTGATATATCCATCAAATAAAATGGAATGGAACCAACATAAAATACAAGCAACAACATAAGTGAAGAAAAAACAATTATGCTGAGCAAAAGAAATCCAATGCAAAGGAGTGCATGGTAATATTTCATTGATATTAGATTCTATACAAGATAAAGCTCATCAGTAGTGATAGAAATCAGATCAGGGTTGCATAGATTGGAGGGTGGGAAAATCCACTGGAAAAGAGGTCATGGAAATGCCCATGTCTTTATTTTGGTGGGTAATTGGGGTGGTTTTTATTTAAACTCATTGAACTGTAAGCTTAAATAGGTGCCTTTATCATAGGTAAATTATACTTCAATAAAGTCAATGTTTACAAAAACTTTTATTTTACTTTTTTTTTGTTTTTGGTAAAAATATCAGTTAACTATGCAAACTAAAACTTTAAAACTCTTAGAATAGTGGTTCTCAACTTTCCTAATGCCGCAGCCCTTTAATACAGTTCCTATGGGTCATGACCCACAGGTTGAGAACTGCTATCTTAGAAGATAATACTGGGGTGAGTTTTTTTTATGACTTTGGCTTTCACAATGCTTTCTTCGCTATGCACCAAACATAAGCAACAAAAGAAAGATAAGTTAGACTTTATCAGAATTTAAAATGTGAATGCATCAAATGACACTATCAAGAGTGAAAAGACAATCCATGAAATGGAAGAAAATTTGTGCAAATCATGTACTTGCTAAAGGTCTACTATCCACAATATATAAAGAACACTTTATGACTTAACAACAAGAAGACAAACAACTCAATTAAAAAATGGTCAAAGGTCTTGAAAGATACTTCTATAAAGAAGAAATGTGAATGGCTGACAAGCACATGAAAAATTACTTAACATCATTAATCATAAGGGGAAGGCAATGCAAAACCACAGTGAAATATCACTTCATACCTGGGGGGATGGCCATAATTTAAAAAAAATTGAGGAGGATATGGTGAAATTTGAGCTCTCATACACTGCTGGGAGATAGTAAAATGGTGTAGTCATGGTGGAAACAGTTTGCTAATTCCTTAAACAGTGAAATATAGAATGACCACAAAACCCAGCAATTCCACTTCTTTATGTACATACAAACGTATTGAAGGCAGATGTTCAAAGGCAAACTTGTACCCAAATGTTTATAGCAGTATTATTCACAAAAGCCAAAAGGCTAAAAAATATCCAAATGTCCATCATCAGATGAATGGATAAACAAAACGTAGCACATTCACACAGTGGAGTGTTATTCAGCCGTAAAAAGACATGATGCAGGCTTCAGCATGGGTGAGCCATGGAGACGTGTGCTCAGGGAACAGAGCCAGACACAAAACACCAAGGGTTGTATAATTACATTTATGTGAAATATCCAGTGTAGATAAAGCCATCGAGATAGATGCAGCTGGGGGTTGCCAGAGGCTGGGAGGATGGACGTGGAGAGTGAGTGCTTAATGGGTATAGGGTTTCCTTTTAGGGTGATAAAAGTGTTCTGGTCATAGTGCTGATGGTTACACAAGTTTGTGAATGTGCTTAATGCCATTGAAACACATACTTTAAAATGATTAAAATGATGAATTTTATTTTAGGTATATTTTATCATAATTAAAGACAAAATCAGTAAGTGAAATGACATGTGAAACAAGCTCATGTTTTTGCACCCTTTCTGCTATCATGTGAAGAAGAACTTTGTCAGGGTTACACTCCTGGCTTCTCAATTTTGGCCTTCCTCCTCTGCCTTTGTGACTATGCTGACCCCAAGGAGGATGGCTTTTAGAGTGGTCTCTCAGCCTGCCTCATTCAGGGAATAAGAATTATCAAGATCATTCATCCCATATCTAAACCATGCAACCAGACTAACTTTTAGGAAGAATAAAGCTAGCATTTTGGTCTCACCCGGCTTCTTAATCTGTCTACATTTCCTATTTTAAGTGTAAGTTGGGTAGTAAGAAGGAAATTCTCTATTAAAATTTTCCCCCCGGCATTTCCCCCACATCAAACCCCAACAGAAAGATAGTTCTAAGTTCTATAAACCATAATGCACGGTCACAATTAACCTTCTAAACTTCTTAAAGTATATAAAAACAACCACTCACCTAGAACATTAAAAAATAAAAAGATCAAGCCAGAAAAAAAGTAATCTGTCTTTGAGCAATGAAACCTCCTAGGCTCCAAGCTAAACCTATAAAATGTGCTTTGTATAATCAAATAGGTTGGCTGACTCCAAGTGATTTATTAATTCTAAACTAGTTAAAATTAGGGAGACATATAGAAAAAACATTTCAATCTCTTTGTCATTCCCTGTTTTTCTTCAGTGCTTGTTCCATTTTCCCCTCTATCATGTATCACCCTTATTTGAAGATACAAATTGAGGGTGGAAACATAAGGGTGTGAGAATTGAATACTACATAGAATTGAAAAAATAAATTCTCAAAAAGTCAGAAGTATGGCACCACATTTCAAATGTTGAAAAATTGTTATTAGAATTCATCAAAGTATTTCAAAAACAAAAAAAAAAAAAATAAACCCACCCTGTCTCACAAAACTCTTATCTGACCAGATGCTTTTAAAATTTTTAGTTTCACACTAATAGGAATATAGAAAACTTCAAAAGAAAACTATTTTAAAATGTAAAGAGTGTAAAGAGGCTTTGAAGAGTTTTAAAAATGAAAAGATAAGATTCGGAGAATAAAGTTTGATTGTTAATAAACAAATACCTTTAAACATTTGAATGACTTTTAGGAGAGGGTAATATGCCATAGTCTTGGTTATCATTATTGAATTTTCTTATAGACAAGCAATAACTTCCTTGCATTGAGACTTGCTGAACTTGAGAGCAAGCTGTCAGCAGAGGCTGGAGAGTTTGAACGTGGATGCGCAGCGTTGACATCCTCATGCTGACAGCCTGGTGCGGGTTTGTGGAAGGCATGGATAAGATTGCTCGGCTTCTATTCCATCCTCTAATTCCCTCAAGAATGTTACCAGCTGCTAGATGCCCAGTGGGCTGGAAGAAGGGGGTGAAAAAGCAGCCTAAGTGCCCCCAGCAAATTTTGTTGTGTTTTCTTATTATAAGTATGCTGATTGCTCTGAGAATGCTCTTTACCCATGGAAATGTTCAAGAATCCTGCCTATAAATCATGTGAGCTCCAAGTTTATATTCTGTATTGACCTCTGCCCTCTCTCTGTGATAGATTTTTGGTAGTTCCAAGATCCATGGATCAAGGACGAAGGAGTGTGACCCTATGTTACTGTTGTAAGTACAGTGTGTGTAAAAAGGGTTAGTGCAAATGGACCATACACATTGGTACCAATCAGGTTTGCAGGCTTCATGTTAAGCACCACAAGCTGTGTCCCCAGGCCTCACTACAATAAAGTGCAACACTAAAGTTTATGGAGAGTCCTCAAAGAACTAAATGTAAACCTTTAATTTGATTCAGCAATCCCATTACTCAGCTTCTACCCAAAAGGAAAAAGTCATTTCAGCATAAGGACACTTGCACTCAAATGTTTATTGCAGCTCAATTCATAATCACAAAGATGTGGGAACAACCCAAGTGCCTTTCAACCCCAAATGGACTAACAAACTGTGGTACAGGTACACATGGAATACTATTCAGCTATAAAAAGATGGAAATTTTGTATCTTTTGTCACAACCTATAAAGACTTAGAGAACATTCTCCTAAGTATCCCAAGAATGGAAAAACAAGCATCCTGTGTACTCAATACTAAGTTAAAAAGAGTAGCTTAACAACTACAGACCCACATGAGAGAAAACTCAATTAAATTCAAGAAGCAGGGAGGGGGTTTGGTAAGTTCCCACCCTATAAGCACAGTGCCTGGGTATACCGAACACTTCTTCGGTGAAGGATACAACCATATCTCAGACTTTACTGACACTCAGACTAAGTGTAACTTAGTCATATGTACCATCACATTAATCTGAAAAAAAAAAAAGTTCATATGGTTAGAAAAGGCATACTTTGTTTCTATGCAAGTTAGTTTGTTTTATCTTTTTAAGAACCACATCCCCACTAAAATTCATGATTACCATAGCCTCTAATGAGTTAGTAGCAACTTTAATGGAGTGGAATGGTTAAATTTTCTGAGGTAGAGTCATATCATGAAATATTACACAGTAATTATACAGGAAGATTTAGAGCTATATATTTTGACATAGAAGATATTTTAGATACAGTACTACATGAAAAACACATTTCACAAAGATACAAAGAACATGATTCCATTTGTATAAATAACAGAAATTGAAACCAAACTATAGCAAGAGAGATAGATTCAAGGATGTTTGAAAACTTACAATGTGTTGGTCACTATACACTATCTCACCGAAAAGATGTATACATAAGATGGATATAATTATTACAACATCAGCAATGAGAAAATCAAGGCACAGAGGTTAAGTTATGTGCTGAAAAGCCATTATATAAATATATGAAAATTGATAGAAAAAGTCCAAGACAGATGTACAGAAAACTGATAGTAGGATAATCTTCTGGAAGGAAACTGAGATTGGACAGGATTCAACAGTGGCTTAAACAATAAAACTTTCCAGAGGCTAAAGAATCTCAGATCAAGGTGCCAGAAAATTTGGTGTCATGTGAGGGCCTTTCTTCTGGCTTGTAGATAGATGTTTTCTTGCTCTGTGCTCACATGTGGCCTTCCCCAGTGCATATGTGGAGAGGGAGGGGGCTCTGGTCTCTTTCTTTTCTAATAAGGGCACTAATCTCACCATGGAGGCTCCACCCACATGACCTCATATAAGCCTACTCACTTCCCAAAGGCTTCACCTCCACATACCATCATATTCAGGATTAAGCCTTCAACACAGGAAATTTAGAGGAGATAAACATTCAGTCCATACACACACATGAACATGCGTGTACACACACACACACAATCTGCTTTCTCTTAAAAAAAAGAAAAATGAAAATAAAATGGAAAGAAAAAAGTGAAAAGAAAAATAACTATTTTTTTTTCTTTTAAAAAATTAATGGGGCAAACAAGAAATTTTCCATTGACCTAAATTTGACCCTATGATTTCAAGTAACTCATAAAATTTCACCCCCAAATATGACTCCTTGGCATAAAGGTATTTTGAATTAAAGTCCTTAAAGATCAATAGGCATTAGAAGGGGCTTTTCCAATATCTGCATAAAACCAGACAATTGATCAAGAAAGACAATTGTCTTTCTTTCCCCTCCTTGTTATCTTAATATATTGCCAGAAAAGAAAGTCAAGAATGTAACCAGACATCACAGATCCGTTTTAAAGATAATATTTTTCTCTCAGTTAATTTCTAAAAAATTATTTCCAAGTCAATCTGTTTCCCTCTCATCCATTCATCTTCCCAAGTATCTTTTAATCTCACCTAGTAACCGTTTGTTGCCCCTAAACAGAATTACCTATATTCCTCATCTCCTTCTTCCTGTACAAATGAGGATATATAAGCTTCGGGACCCCCCCCCACCCTGAGATGCTGGGCAATCACTCTGTGATTACCCTTGTGTACACATCCACACAATAAACAAATTTGTAATCTCTTTATTAATCTGTGTTATTGTAAATTAATCTTTCAACAAAACTTTGGAGGCAAAGGTGAAGTTTTCCCTTCTCCTCCACAGGAATTTCTATAATATCACTCTGAATGTTTTTTTAAGAATCTTTTGTCCCATGTCTATGTGACTCACTTCCTCAGGCTACATCAACCTCAGTCAGTAAAGGTGAGAAGATAAGGATCAACTTAGAGTTGAGGGGTAAACAAACATCACTGGTTCTGACCCTAAGAAGGCAGAGTTCAAGGACTAGGAATAATTTCATTGTTCTGGTTTCTATGTAACCTCCCCTCCTTTCTCACTATTTACTAAACTTCTGGAAATCTAATATTATATTTTCTACATCTTCTCATTCTGTCTTCCAAATCTTTTAATAGTTTCCATCTCTTTATCCCTGTGTGCTGCATTTTAAATAATTTCTTCATATCTATTTTCCAGTTCAATAATTCTCTTTAATTTCTTTAAGTATTTTGTGCAATTAATTTATGTATAATTCCAATACTTAAAATTCTATGAGGATTTAAATTTCTTACTGTCACGTGTTACTGAAAATTTGGCACTTGTCTCAGAGGCAGAATGAAGAATGAAGACAAGAAGTTTGAGGAAAAGGGAAAAGAAGTTTATTAATTAGGTGGCAAATGAGGAGGATGGAAGACTCTTGTCTTAAAGCACCGTTGTCCTCCCTTTTAGCAGAAATACAGAGCTCTTAAAAAGGGGCTGTTAGCTTTAGGCTACTGCTGTTCAACTGTAGTATCTTCTCTCTGTTCTGTTGAATGATCTACTGTGGTTTAAAACACTAGAAACAAAGAACATTCCTCTGTCCTTCTGATTACTGGTGTTAGGCAGGGATGCAGGTTTTAATTTTCAAAAAGAGTTCAGGGGGTGTTTAAAGAGACAGCTCATAAAACATTTTGTTCTTTTGGACATTTACCTCTGTTACATAAGATTTCTTCCAACTATTCTGATTTTTTTCCTTTCATATTTGGTTGATCCTTAGTTTGTGGAAAACTTGGAGGCCTAAATTGCTGATTCTTTTTTTTTCTGGGGAGGATTTGCACTCAATTCAGCCAGGGCAGTACTACACTGAGGCAATCCTTGTCTCTTTCAGATCCTAGGCCCCATCAGAGTGCTTCAGAAGCAAAGGCCAATTTTCAGCTTTGTTTTGTGTTGTTTTCTCCTTAGAGATATCTTCGCAATCTATCAGCCCAGCAATGCCAATTCTCTTTTAATATAGAATTTATAGCAAGAGAACCACTCAGAGCTTGGAGTCCTCTTATTGCTGGTGATAAAGATCTCTGCTTTATTTCAGTTTGCTTTACATTATGCCAAATTTATTTAGTAAAGTAAGGGGCCCAGGAACACATAATAGGAAACATTAGGTCATTTAACCCCTGACCATAAACCAAAATTATTTTAATGACTTGAAAAAAAATTATTTGTATCCAGAGACTAACATTAAACTAATTTCTCTATGGACAGTCCTTTGATGTAGTCACAAAACCGGGTAGGAGCTGAAGTGTGTGCTTTGGGCTATGTCTCCTTTGGGTCCCCATCTTATTTATTTGTATAAAAGAATACATTTTAAAAGGTGAAATCACAACGCTAGCACAGATATAAAATGAACACCTGTCAATGATTTTATTTAACTGATTAATGAACAGGGGAACCAGTAAGATATTACAACTGGATCAAAGGAAAAATAATACAAACATATTTAAACACATCAAAGACACACATATATAGGCAAAGCAGGAATGCTGAAATGAATTTACAAGTGCTGGAGAATCGGTTTACCCACAGGGCAGTAATCAATTGCATTCTACAGGGCACGATTAATTTGCATTTCTACAGGCAAAAATCATTTGCATTATTACTCATTTTCTACAATGTAAAAAGTTTGAAAATAGCTCAAAGATAATAAAAGGTAAAGATAATCTGATGGGTGTATTAGACAGAACTCTAGTAATATTTTGGTCAATTTTAAAGTCTTTTAATATTTTTCCTATGTTTATGTCTTTGTGTGTTTTATTGTTTTTAAAAAAAATTGCCTAAAAAATTCCCTTAACAATGATGAGTCTCCTATATCTTAGAAAGAGCTGGACAGTTAAGGAGGAAAAGAATCATGTCTGATTTTAGACTGTTATGAAAAAATTTTAAGGACTTAGAAATAGGAAAAAAAAAAAGACACCACTGGTGTCCAGTGGACTATGGCATATTCCCAGAGGAACAGACTCTCTTTTAGGAATTATCTCATTTTTTTAATTGGACATTATCTCATTTTATAAGTATGTGCACCTTTGAGTCAACTATTAACAACCCTCGTATGGGGAAAGGTTAACATCTACAAATCTGATTATAGTGGAAATGGTCTTTTTTCATTTGTAGCAAAACAAATGATTCTTATTCATAGCTATTCAGATCCAGTAAAGAATATAAGACTCTGTAAATCATGTTCTTACTTGGAACAATTTTAACATCTTACTCATTCCAGATGAATTTATAAGCTAACTGAAAATCTTTGACACACTTTTATATCTATAGAGGAGTTTGGACTCTATTGCTTTGAAAACTTTTCCTTAGAGAGATTCTCTGATTAACCAGTTTGGGGCTATAATATGCACCCATACCCAGAAGCTCACTAAAAACCTCAGGGCTTTCTCCTGCTTCCTCCTCAAATTCATGAAAACTCAGTCTAGAAATCTTAGTTCAAAGGGTCCATATCTCCTCCCAAGTATCTCCCTGACAGATAAATGGAGAATCTGAAAAAAATCTATTGGTCTTTTTTTCTGTTATTGTTTCTTCTTAGCTATGACTCAATAACATTCTTGAACACAAATGGTCCATTCCCATCTGATGCAATTCCTTGCTACCTTTGAGATGCCACTTACAGTCAATGCTTTGTGTCCAGGCTGTCTCCGTGTTACAAACATTTGACTGACTTACAACTCGCACTTACGAACTTATGGACTATTACAGTGAAGTTCCCAAGTTACAAACATCCGACCGATGGTGCAACTTGCACTTATGAACGGAGGCTATTACAGGTAATAGGTAAATGTATCTGTTCCAACTTACATACAAATTTGTCTTAAGAACAAACCTGCATAACCTATCTCGTTCATAACACAGGCACTGCCTGTATAGTAAGGGTAAGAAAAAGAAGAGGTCGTGGCTCCTGGTGTGGGAGTTTTTCAGACACAGTTCTGCTGCAGACCAGCATCTGTCTGAACAGGCCACAGTAGCTCTTCAAGCAAAGACTACTCCATCCCCTACAAAAAAAAGCAGACAAAAGAAAACATTTTCCAAAGAAGAGTTGGGGTTCTGGCTCTCTGATACAGAGGGCCTGGGAGTATATTCCTAAGGAAATCATCGGGAATCCCAGGGAAGGGGCTGTTTGTGTGAATCTAAAGTTTGGCAAGTTGGATGCCCAGGATGATTCTCTCCTAATGACACCTTTAATAACTAGATTTATTGGCTGCATTTTACTCAAAACTCCATCTGGAGATTGGTGACTTTTCAGGATTGGTCTCCAGTGACCTTCTTCTCAAGTTGCTGAAGTGCCTGACAAATTTGATGTTCCTATCTCAGTTAAGTACTTCTGCTCTGAACAAAGAATTAAATACGTGCTTGTAAAAGGCTACAGTCAACGGCTGGGAATTCATGATTCCATTTAAAAATCTCATTAATGCTTTTCTTGTTGTAAAATATTTTTAAGGAAGCAAATCTTAGGACACAGTTGCCCAGTCCCAGGATTATTTATATTCTCCTTCATTGTATCTCTTCTATCTCCACAGCTGAGTTTGTTTTCCTTCCTTGGTGCGTCCTCATCCTGCTCTTCACTTCCCTTATCCTCACTACCAGCTTCCATTTTCTCACCAAAGCCCTATGGCAAAAAGAGCCCTTCTCATTTTACTCCAAATAACTGCTCTGTCCTCTGCCCCTTGAAGGCTTTCTTCATGTTGTCGCTAGTTGACCTTCTCTTTACTTCACCAGTTGTGTAAATGTTTCAAAGAACTCTTGAGAACCTATTTGAGGTCACTATTTTCTTTCTTTTTTTTTTTTTTTT